>NW_024724380.1:0-12235 GCF_018991925.1 Homarus americanus
GACGTAGAGTTTTTTAATAAATCTGGTGATATGGAACCACACACAACCCCCCTTAACCTGGGATAATGCAATCAAATGGATAATTGCTAACTATTCTCAGAGATAATGCAATCAAATGGTTAGTTGCTAACCGGGGGCTGCGCCCCCGGACCCCCTGTGTTAGATACTGTATTTGGTCATGATGAATTGTTTATTAGACTATAAGAAAACCTCTTCCTTCTTGTATTGGCAAGGGGAGTTTGCTTTAACTTAGGTATGCTAGCCTAAGTAAAAATAGATGCCCCTTCCTTATTGGTGTTGTCGATGGCACAGCACAGCACAGCACCGTGCCTATGACGAAATCAACTTCATTAAACTCAACTCATACTTCAAATGCACCAAGAGAACTTGCACACCCGAATGGGAGACCGTCAAAGTCAATCGGGGGTCGATTTAATAGCACACTACAGAAACTTGCACACCCGAATGGGAGACCGTCAAAGTCAATCGGGTCGATTTGATAAAGCATACTGGCGAGAAACTTGCACACCGAATGGGAGACCGTCAAAGTCAATCAAACATTTGGTAAGCATACTACAGAAACTTGCATCAATTCGAATGGGAGACCGTCAAAGTCAATCGGGGTCGATTTAATAGCACATTACAGAAACTTGCACAATCTCGAATGGAGACCGCCAAAGCTGGAACGGGGTCGATTTAATAGCATTACAGAACTTGCACACCGGTCGGGAGACCGTCAAAGTCAATCGGGGATCGATTTGATAGCATACCACAGAAACTTGCACACCCGAATGGGAGACCGTCAAAGTCAATCGGGGGTCGATTTGATAGCATACTACAGAAACTTGCACACCCGAATGGGACACCGTCAAAGTCAATCGGGGGTCGATTTGATAGCATACTACAGAAACTTGCACACCCGAATGGGAGACCGTCAAAGTCAATCGGGGATCGATTTGATAGCATACCACAGAAACTTGCACACCCGAATGGGAGACCGTCAAAGTCAATCGGGGGTCGATTTAATAGCATACCACAGAAACTTGCACACCCGAATGGGAGACCGTCAAAGTCAATCGGGGGTCGATTTGATAGCATACTACAGAAACTTGCACACCCGAATGGGAGACAGTGAAAGTCAATCGGGGGTCGATTTAATAGCATACTACAGAAACTTGCACACCCGAATGGGAGACAGTGAAAGTCAATCGGGGGTCGATTTAATAGCATACTACAGAAACTTGCACACCCGAATGGGAGACAGTCAAAGTCAATCGGGGTCGGATGACAGCATACTACAGAAACTTGCACACCCGGAATGGGAGACCGCCAAAGCCAATCGGGGTCGATGGAATAAAGATACTACAGAAATTGCACACCGGCCGGGGAGACCGCTGTGCTTTCACCTGGGTCGATTTAATAGCATACTACAGAAACTTGCACACCCGAATGGGAGACTGTCAACGTCAATCGGGGGTCGTTTTAATAGCATACTACAGAAACTTGCACACCCGAATGGGAGACCGTCAAAGTCAATCGGGGATCGATTTGATAGCATACCACAGAAACTTGCACACGCGAATGGGAGACCGTCAAAGTCAATCGGGGGTCGATTTAATAGCATACTACAGACACTTGCACACCCGAATGGGAGACAGTCAAAGTCAATCGGGGGTCGATTTAATAGCATACTACAGATACTTGCACACCCGAATGGGAGACCGTCAAAGTCAATCGGGTCGATTTAATATATACTACAGAAACTTGCACACCCGAATGGAGATCAGCCAAAGTCAACGGGGGTCGATTTGATAGCATAATACAGAAACTTGCACACCCGAATGGGGAGACAGTCAAAGCCAATCGGGGTCGATTTAATAGCATACTACAGAAACTTGCACACCGGAATGGGAGATCACAAAATAATCGGGTCGATGAATAGCATACTGGCAGAAACTTGCACACCAATGGGAGACCGCCAGTCAATCGGGGTCACTTGATAGCATACTACAGAAACTGGTATCAATCTGAATGGGAGACCGCCAAAGTCAATCAGGTCGACGGATAGCATACCAAGGTAAACTTGCACACCCGAATGGGAGCCAGTCAAAGTCAATCGGGGGTCGATTTAATAGCATACTACAGAAACTTGCACACCCGAATGGGAGACCGTCAGAGTCAATCGAGGGTCGATTTAATAGCATACTATACAAAATGATCCGAGAATGTGCACACACCGAGTGGGAGACGGTGATGAAAGCGTCCGCCCTTGTACACTGGATGGCACTATTTCACTATAGTAAGTGGTAGGGCCACCTCGGTCATATTATACAACATACCAGAGAAGTTCCACACCCGCATGGGAGACCGTCAAAGTGAATCGGGGGTCGATTTGATAGCATACTACAGAGAACTTGCACACCCGAATGGGAGACCGTCAAAGTCAATCGGGGGTCGATTTGATAGCATACTACAGAGAACTTGCACACCCGAATGGGAGACAGTCAAAGTCAATCGGGGGTCGATTTAATAGCATACTACAGAAACTTGCACACCCGAATGGGAGACCGTCAAAGTCAATCGGGGGTCGATTTAATAGCATACCACAGAAACTTGCACACCCGAATGGGAGACCGTCAAAGTCAATCGGGGGTCGATTTGATAGCATACTACAGAAACTTGCACACCCGAATGGGAGACAGTGAAAGTCAATCGGGGGTCGATTTAATAGCATACTACAGAAACTTGCACACCCGAATGGGAGACAGTCAAAGTCAATCGGGGGTCGTTTTAATAGCATACTACAGAAACTTGCACACCCGAATGGGAGACCGTCAAAGTCAATCGGGGATCGATTTGATAGCATACCACAGAAACTTGCACACGCGAATGGGAGACCGTCAAAGTCAATCGGGGGTCGATTTAATAGCATACTACAGACACTTGCACACCCGAATGGGAGACAGTCAAAGTCAATCGGGGGTCGATTTAATAGCATACTACAGAAACGTGCACACCCGAATGGGAGACCGTCAAAGTCAATCGGGGGTCGAGCATACTTTACAAAATGATCCGAGAATCTGCACACACACCGAGTGGGAGACGGTGATGAAAACGTCCGCCCTTATATGTTCGATTGCACTATTTCACTATATTAAGGGGAGAGGGTGCCTTCGCACACATATTCGGTGTGAAATATCTTCCGCCCCCCAGCGGAGCGCTTCGGCGCCTCTGCGAAGCAAAGCGCCGCATTCAAAAACAACAACCAAAATTGCCGTCGCTTTCCCTTCCCTGCCCTGCAATGGCTGGAGCAGCAGCAGCAGAAGAAGAGAGAGAGGTTAGTCTCATGGGCCAGAGGAATGGGCAGGAGCGCGATTCATGAATTTCACCAGCCAGGTCTGTCTCCAATTCGAACATTACTCGCCATTACCGTCGCCACACCACGTTTCACGTAATATGGCAGCATCATGATGTTGGGCGCTTCATTGCAAGTCCGAACTGGTTATCGGTTGTTCGGCGAATAAACGGTTTTAACCTTGCCTAACAAAACGATCAAACAACTTCACTCGAGGTGCGGGTATGGTGACCGTCCTATCGTCGCCTTGCAGTATGCTGGATTGCACTATTTCACTATATTAAGGAGAGGTCACACACCTATTCGTGAATATTTTCTCGCCCCAGCGGAGCGCCGGGCGCTCTGGGTACAGCGTATTCAAAAACAACAACCAAAGCGCCGCTGCTTCTTCCTGCCCTGCAATGGCTGGAGCAGCAGCAGCAGAAGAAGAGAGAAAATAGTCTCATGGGGTCAGAGGAATGCAGTGAGCTGACCATGAATTTCTACTCAGCCAGGCCTGTCTCCCAATTGAACATTATTACCTTCCCCGCACACGCCGCCACCACGGTTTCCGCCGACAGCAGCAGCAGCATCATGACGTTGTTTGTAAGTCCCGAACCGGTTATTCGCCGTTCGCCAACAGTCGGGTTTAACCTGCTCAACAAACGATCAAACAACTTCCACTTCGGGAGAAAGCGGTACGGTGACTGTCCTATCGCCCGCCCCTGTATGCTGGATTGCACTAATTCACTATATTAAGGGGAGAGGGTGCCTTCACACACCTATTCTGTGTGGAATATCTTCTGCCCCCCAGCGGAGCGCTTCGGCGCCTCTGCGAAGCAAAGCGCGGCATTCAAAAACAACAACCAAAGCTGCCGTGGCTTTCCCTTCCCTGCCCTGTATTGGCTGGAGCAGCAGCAGCAGCAGCAGCAGAAGAATAGAGAGAGAGAGAGAGAGGTGCGCCTCATGGGGCTGAGGAATGGCAGTGAAAAGTGATCTATGAATTTCAATTAGCCAGGTCTGTCTCCCAATTGGAATATTATTACTTTCGGCGTACAAGACGCTGCCACCACACGGGTTTCTCGCTGACAGCAGCAGCATCATGATGTTGCAGGCTCATTAAAGTCCGAACCGGTTATTCGCTGTTCGCGCTGTTTGGTTTAACCTGTTTAACAAACGACAAACAACTTCCACTTCGAGGCGCGGCACGCAGACTGTCCTATCGTCCTGGCTTCTTCTGTATGCTGGATTGCACTATTTCACTATATTAAGGGGAGAGGGTGCCTTCACACACATATTCGATGTGAAATATCTTCCGCCCCCCAGCGGAGCGCTTCGGCGCCTCTGCGAAGCAAAACGCGGCATTCAAAAAACAACAACCAAAATTGCCGTCGATTTCCTCTCCCTGCCCTGCAATGGCTGGAGCAGAAGGAGAGCGAGAGAGAGAATAGTCTCATTGGGTCAGAGGAATGGCAGTGGAGCGGGCTAATGGCGAGTAGGCTCGAGATCTATCAATTACACTAGCCAGGTCGCTCTCCCTATTGAACATTATTACTCTCTCACGTCGCCACTGCGGTTTCCGCGACAGCAGCAGCATCATCATGATGTTGCATCCACCAATTAGTCCGGAACCGTGTTATTCGGCTGTCTGCGAACAGTCCGGTTTTAACCTTACCCAACATCCACTCTCGAGGTGCGGTACGGTGAATGTCCTATCGTCCGACCTTGTATGCTGGATTGCACTATTTCACTATATTAAGGGGAGAGGGTGCCTTCACACACATATTCGGTGTGAAATATCTTCCGCCCCCCAGCGGAGCGCTTCGGCGCCTCTGCGAAGCAAAGCGCGGCATTCAAAAACAACAACCAAAATTGCTGTCGCTTCCCTGCCCTGCAATGGCTGGAGCAGAAGGAGAGAGAGAGAGAGAGATTTTAGTCTCATTGGATCAGAGGAATGGCAGTGGAGCGGGCTTATGGCGAGTAGGCTCGCGCTCTATCAATTACACTTGCTGTGGTCTTCTTCCGTTTGGACATTATTTACCCTGTCTCTTCTTCGGCGCACACGTCGCCACCTCTTACTAGAAGGTTTCCAAGGTCACAGATATGCTGCGGCCTTTCAGCCGGAACGGGCTCTTTTTCCTTGCTGCCCGCCCTTAACTTAGCGATTCTGGCGCTACGATCACCTTCGCCAAGGTCTGTGCGCCGCCTTCAATGCAGCGCCCCAACCGCTCCTGACCGAAAGATTCATTGCACTATTTCCACGCCGCAAACGGCTACCCTAAATGTGCATAGACAACGCTCATGGTTCAACACGACCAGGGCGCAGTCTGGGAGCCGAGTATACTAAAAAGAGAGTTTAGCAGCCAAAACTCGTCAAAGCACACGTTGGGCTACCCCATCACCTAACAACGATGATGGCGGTTCCCACCCGTGAAATACACAACCTAACCAATATTGGGCGACGATGGCGCTCATGAGCCCACGTCCCCACAAACAGTAAGAGAAAGAGAGAGAGGAGGAGATTGGCCAATGTGCGGTCCCTCGCCCAATGTCTTATGCCTCGCTGGGGCAAAGAGAAGAGAAGAGGAGCGGATAAGGGAGGAGATTGGCCAACGTGCGGTCCCTCGCCCAATGTCGGCTGCCTCGCTGGAGCTGGGTAAAGAGGAGAGGAGCGGATAAGGGAGGAGATTGGCACACACGGTGGCGCTGCCGGCGCCGAGGATAGCAAGAGAAGGTGCAGTTTGATCTGATCATCTGGTTTGCTATTTCTCTAAGGCCAACGTGCGGTCCCTCGCCCAATGTCGGCTGCCTCGCTGGGGCAAAGAGAAGAGGAGAGGATAAGGGAGGAGATTGGCACACACGGTGGCGCTGCCGGCGCCGAGGATAGCGAGAGAAGGTGCAGTTTGATCTGATCATCTGGTTTGCTATTTCTCTAAGGCCAACGTGCGGTCCCTCGCCCAATGTCTTCTGCCTCGCTGGGGCAAAGAGAAGAGGAGCGGATAAGAGAGGAGATTCGCCAACGTGCGGTCCCTCGCCCAATGTCGGCTGCCTCGCTGGAGCTGGGGCAAAGAGGAGCGGATAAGGGAGGAGATTGGCACACACGGTGGCGCTGCCGGCGCCGAGGATAGCAAGAGAAGGTGCAGTTAGATCTGATCATCTGGTTTGCTATTTCTCTAAGGCCAACGTGCGGTCCCTCGCCCAATGTCTTCTGCCTCTCTCTCAATCTCACTATTTTGGCCGCCGTGATAGGCGCCGCCAACAGCAGCAGCTACCTGGTTGATCCTGCCAGTAGTCATATGCTTGTCTCAAAGATTAAGCCATGCATGTGTAAGTACAAGCCGATTTAAGGCGAAACCGCGAATGGCTCATTAAATCAGCTATGTTTCATTGGATCTGTAAACCCACTTACTTGGATAACCGTGGCAATTCTAGAGCTAATACATGCAATTGGTCTCTGACCGCAAGGGAAGAGCGCTTTTATTAGTTCAAAACTGGTCGGGCCCCGGTCCGTAACCCACCTGTGGTGAATCTGAATAACTTCGGGCTGAGCGCACGGTCTCCGCACCGGCGCCGCTTCTTTCAAGTGTCTGCCTTATCAGCTTTCGATTGTAGGTTATGCGCCTACAATGGCTATAACGGGTAACGGGGAATCAGGGTTCGATTCCGGAGAGGGAGCCTGAGAAACGGCCACCACATCTAAGGAAGGCAGCAGGCACGCAAATTACCCACTCCCGGCACGGGGAGGTAGTGACGAAAAATAACGATGTGAGTCTCATCCGAGGCCTCAGAATCGGAATGAGCAATTTTAAACTTTAACGAGTATCCATTGAGGGCAAGTCTGCGCCAGCAGTCATGGTAATTCCAGCTCCAAGAGCGAGCATTAAAGTTGTTGCGTTAAAAAGCTCGAAGCTGGATCTCAGTTCGACTGACGTGCAATCACCCGGTGTTTACTGGGTCACGCTCCTAACAAAGCCGCCCCGGGGCTGGCTCGTGAGATGCTCTTTGCCCAGTGTCCCAGGTAACAGGAGAGTTTACTTGAAAATTAGGAGTGCTCAGAGCAGGCTATTTGACTGGCCTGGAATGGTGATGCATGGAATAATGGAATAGGACTCCTCGGTTCTATTTTGTTGGTTTTCGGAACCAGAGAGGTAATGACTAATCGGAACAGGCGGGGCATTCGTATTGCGACGCTAGAGGTGAAATTTCTTGGACCGTCGCAAGATTTAACCACTGCGAAAGCATTTGCTAAGCGATGTTTTCATTAACTGAAGAACGAAAGTTAGAGGTTCGAAGGCGATCAGATACCGCCCTAGTTCTAACCATAAACGATGCCAACTAGCGATCCGCCGGCGTTATTCCCATGACCCGGCGGGCAGCTTCCGGGAAACCAAAGTCTTTGGGTTCTGGGGGAAGTATGGTTGCAAAGCTGAAACTTAAAGGAATTGACGGAAGGGCACCACCAGGAGTGGAGCCTGCGGCTTAATTTGACTCAACACGGGAAACCTCACCAGGCCCAGACACCGGAAGGATTGACAGATTGAGAGCTCTTTCTCGATTCGGTGGGGGGTGGTGCATGGCCGTTCTTAGTTGGTGGAGCGATTTGTCTGGTTAATTCCGATAACGAACGAGACTCTGGCCTACTAAGTAGTCGACGGATCTCCAGAAAATGGTGTCCAGTTCGCAACTTCTTCTTAGAGGGATAAGCGGCAATTCTAGCCGCACGAGATTGAGCAATAACAGGTCTGTGATGTTCTTTAGATGTTCTGGCCGCACGTTGCCGCTTACACTGGCGATCACCCAGCTTTTCCTCTCCGAGAGGAGCGGAACCTGCTCAAAGCCTTTCTTGATAGGGATTGGGGCTTGCAATTGTTTCCCCATGAACGAGGAATCTTTAGTAAGGGTAAGTCATCAGTTTGCGCTTCGACTACGGCCCCCAGTTCTTTGTACACACCGCCCGTCGCTTACTACCGATTGAATGATTTAGTGAGGCCTTCGACTGGCGCCTGGATTTTTCCGCCCGCCAGTTCGGCGAGGGTTTTCTGGGGGTCGTCGCCCCGAGCTGACGGAAGATGTCCCAAACTTGATCATTTAGAGGAAGTAAAAGTCGTGGAATAAGGTTCGTGAGGTGAACTCGCGAAGGATCATTAATAGAGAGAAAGAGAACGCTTCAAAACTACTACTACTACCTCCTGATTCGGCGGTCTCGGGCTCTGCTCTGGCAACTCCAGCAGCGAAAGATGACAATCCCGGCCCCCGCACCAAAAATAGGTACCACCACGCTGTAGGTGGACCACACTCGCGAAGACCGGAGGAGGACGGACGGGGCTTTGGACGGCTGCCCGTCCGTTCCTTACTACCGGCGAATAAGCCTCTTGACCCAAAAAGAGTGAAATTCAAGTGTCAAAAAACAACAACAACAAGCCGTCCGGCCAAACCCAAACCACAAACTTGGGCTATGTCTGTCAAACCCTTTCATTGAGACTCGACCTGGGATGGTTAGTCACAAAAAGACCAAATGGCAAATACACAACTCTTAACGGGGGATCACTCGGCTCGTGGGTCGATGAAGACCGCAGCAAACTGCGTGTCGGTATGTGAATCGCAAGAATACCAGATACATCGACAAGTTGAACGCATATTGCGGCGGCGGCAGCCATATGAGCTTGTCGCCGCCACTCCTCTACGAGGGTCGGAAATATACATCCATCGGTTGCTGCGAGTTCGGTGCCTGCTGACTGTCTCCCCGACACGAGGGTAACCCGAAACGAGCTTCCGCCTTGGGGTTTAATCGCCCGCGCCTTGCGCGAGGCGTGCCCTTAAAAACAAGCAAGCCTATCACTAGCAAGTCCATGGACTTGGCGCACCCACATTCAACCACAACAAAGCGACAGTTGCCGCCCTCGCAAATAACTGGAGGCGGCGCTCTTTTGCCTGCTGTCCACAGAGACACGAATGGCCGTCGGCCGCTCATGGCTGATGCTGCACATGTTCTAAGAGGCACTCCATCCCACGAAGAGGAAACGAAACCGGGTCGGATATCTTTTAAGTAAGCCCCGCCGGAATTTCGTCTATCACCTCGAAAAGAGTGCTTGGCATGCATTGCAGTGGAACCTAAATTGATGAGTGCGCCTGGGCCCGCAGTCTACCATGTAGTGGTGCAGGCAGAGAGATGAGAATGCTTGGGTGACGCCGTGCTCTTCCTCACGCGCTCCTCCACCCTCTCCCACGGTCAGACGCGGTGTGGGCGTTCTCTTTGAGAGTTCGCCACGAGTCCACGTCTATCTCATGACTGGGAGGGAGGCAGGGGGAGTTCTCTCTAAACGCGTTAAAGACGGTGTTGCGCCTCATAACGGCGCTCGCCGGGATAGAGCACTAGTTCTGCAGCCGGAAAGGCCGCTCACGCCAATTAATACTGCGACTCTCGCTCTCTTTCTCCGGATAAATAAGTGCCACTGCTGTGGCATGCGGGAACGGGGAAAGAGGTCAAAGTTTAAGCGGCAAAGGTGCGGCCGAGTAAGGGCGGAACACGAGCGTATATGCATTAAAACTGTGTGTGTATATGACTCTGCGAGAGATGTTCTGCTGGAACACTTTTCCTATTGGCTATTTACCACTCAATGAGAAGGAACGGAGTCAGGGGTGGGAGTGCCGGCGCCATGGCCGCTGGTACCCCCGCGACAAGCCCTCAAACCTTCCTGCCTGGTAATGTCGGTGGTGAAGAAAGTCGGTGGCAGAGCGTCTTCCGCTTCGTGGTTGGGGAACTTGTTCCCCCTAAGGATGATGAGACCACGATCGACCTCGTAGTAGGAGAGAGCTACCCGCCAAATTTAAGCATATTAATAAGCGGAGGAAAAGAAACCAGCAGGGATTCCCTTAGTAAGGGCGACTGAACCGGGAAAAGCCCAGCGCATAACCTCGATGTCTTCGGGCACGAGGGGTGTTGCGTTTCAGAGGGTCCAGCACGCCGTCCCATACCGTCTAAGTCAAGCTTGAAAGCGGCCACTGCCCATGGAGGGTGACAGGCCCGTATGGCGGCGCCCGTGAGGGTACAGATGGGACGGTCGGAAAGGGCCTCTCTGTAGAGTCGGGTTGCTTGAAAGTGCAGCCAAAAGCAGGTGGTAAACTCCATCTAAGGCTAAATATGACCACGAGACCGATAGCGAACAAGTACCGTGAGGGAAGGACGAAAAGAACTTTACGAAGAGAGAGTTCAAAAGTACATTAGAAACCATTAAGGAGCCAAACGGGTGGAAACTCGAAGGTCGAACTGAGGATTCAGCTCGTCGGCTGTCGGCTGGGTGAATGTTGTAATTAGGCGACCCAAAAATGTTTGGGCGCGCCCCCACTCACGCTGGCGTCGGCGGGCGTATTTCGCCTCGTAATGGAGTCACGCGACCCGTTGCCGGGAACGTCGAAGCCCGGTCGGACTGTTACCTCGCCGCCGACTCTCTCTCGCGTCTGGGAGACCCGCGCGACAGGGGGAACCACCGGTGTCCTGGCTGCCTGCGACGGTCGTCGAGCTTGCCGCCGCTTCGGCAGCGGTTTTTCCTCTCGCGGTGTGCAAAGGTCGATGATCCACCGGCCGTCTTGAAAGCTTACGGACCAGGGTCTAACATGTGTGCAAGTCAATGGGCTCACTAAACTGAAAGGCGAAATGAAAGTGACGGCCGGGGCAGCTGTAACAGGCTCTCCGGTGCGTCTTGGGCCGATCCTGACCGGCTGCCTGCGGCTTCGCCCACACCGCGACAAGCGGTGAGATACTCGCTCTCTGGACGTTGCGTGTGGTGGAGGTCGTCAGGGCGATGGTCGAAGTTTAATTTCCCTCATGTGGGGGGGGCGCAGGCCCGGGACTTGCCAAGACGCTGCGGTGCTGTCCGTCCCCGGAAGCGGGCCGTCGGTAAACGGCGGAGGCACACCGGGGCAGGCTCGCGGGCAGTCGGCAAGTACCATGAGCATATATGTTGGGACCCGAAAGATGGTGAACTATGCCTGGCCAGGATGAAGCCAGAGGAAACTCTGGTGGAGGTCCGTAGCAATTCTGACGTGCAAATCGATCGTCGGAGCTGGGTATAGGGGCGAAAGACTAATCGAATCATCTAGTAGCTGGTTCCCTCCGAAGTTTCCCTCAGGATAGCTGGAACTCGCAGGGTGAATTTCATCCGGTAAAGCGAATGATTAGAGGTCTTGGGGACGAAACGTCCTCAACCTATTCTCAAACTTTAAATGGGTGAGATGCCGAGCTTGCTTGTAGGGATGAAGCTCCAGCGACTAATCTGAGTATCTAGTGGGCCACTTTTGGTAAGCAGAACTGGCGCTGTGGGATGAACCAAACGTCGAGTTAAGGGGCCTAAATGAATGCTCATTCAGATCCCATTGAAAGGCGTTGGTTGCTATAGACAGCAGGACGGTGGCCATGGAAGTTGGAATCCGCTAAGGAGTGTGTAACAACTCACCTGCCGAAGCAACTAGCCCTTAAAATGGTATGGCGCTCAAGCATTCTCCCGATACTCGACCGCCGGGCGCACTACCGGCCTCGCTCTCAAGGCGAGGTCTCGAAGCCCCGGTGAGTAGGAAGGTCGCAGTGGTGAGCGCTGAAGGGTTTCGCGTGGGCCGGCCTGGAGCCGCCACTGGTGCAGATCTTGGTGGTAGTAGCAAATACTCGAGAGAGACTCCCTTGATGACCGAAGCGGAGAAGGGTTCCATGTGAACATCAGTTGGACATGGGTTAGTCGCTCCTAAGCCCAGGGCTAAGGCCTGATCCACGCTCGAGGCAAATGCAGCACGAGCAGAGGAGAAGAAGAAGAACAACTACAACTAAGTAGGGGTTCTATCTATCTATCTACCTCGGTCTTATATAACACAGTCTAACAAAGTGAAAGGCCAAAGGATGAGTGGCGAAAG
>NW_024724381.1:0-17151 GCF_018991925.1 Homarus americanus
CATGATTATAACAACCACGACCAAGATTAAAACAACCACAACTATCATTATAACAACCACGACCATGATCATAACAACCACGACCATGATTATAACAACCACGATCATATTTATAACAACCACGATGATGATTATAACACCCACGACCATGATTATAACAACTACGCCTATGATCATAACCACGACAATGATTATAACAATTACGACTATGATTATAACAACCACGATGATGATTATAACACGCACGACCATGATTATAACAACAACGACCATGATCATAACCACGACCATGATTATAACAACCACGGCTATGATTGTAACAACCACGACCATGATTATAACAACCACGACCATGATTATAAGACCACGACTATGATTATAGCAACCACGACTATGATTATATTAACCACGAATATGATTATAACACCCACGACCATGATTATAAAAACTACGACCATGATCATAACCATTACCATGATTATAACAACCACGACTGTGATTGTAACAAACACGATCATGATTATAACAACCACGACCATGATTATAAAACCGCGACAATGGTTATAACAACTACGACTACGATTATAACAACCACGACCATGATTATAACAACCACGAACAAGATTACAACAACCACGACCATGATTATAACAACCACGCCCAAGATTATAACAACCACGACTATGACTATAAAAACCACGACCATCATTATAACAACCACGACCATGATTATAAAACCACGACTATGTTTATAACAACCACGACTATGATTATAATAACAACGACCTTGATCATAGCAACCACGACCATGATTATAACAACCACGACCATGATTATAACAACCACGACGATGATTATAACACCCACGACCATGATTATAAAAACCACGGCCATGATTATAACAACCACGACTATGATCATAACCACGACAATGCTTATAACAAACTACCTAATTATGATTATAAACTACGACCATGATTATAAACCACGACTATGTTTATAATAACCACTGCATAATGATTATAATATCCAATGCATCATGATCATAACAACCACGACCATGATTATAGAAGCAACCACAACCATGATTATAACAGCCAATGCACGATGATTATAAATAATCATCGCACTGATGATTATAACAACTACATTCATGATTATAAACTACGACCATGATTATAACAACCACGACCATGATTATAACAAACTACGACCATAATTATATAAACCACGACCATGATTATAACAACCACGACTTTTGATTCTAACAACCACGACCATGATTACAACAACCACGTCCATGATTATAACAACCACGACTATGAGCATAACCAGGACAATGATTATGACAACCACGACTATGATTATAACAACCACGACCATGATTATAACAACAACGACCATGATCATAACCACGATTATGATTGTAACAACCACGACCATGATTATAACAACCACGACCAAGGATTATAAAACCACGACTATGATTATAACAACCACGACTATGATAATAATAACCACGAATATGATTATATAACCTACGACCATGATTATAAAAACTACGTCCATGATCATAACCACGACCATGATTATAACAACCACGACTATGATTGTAACAACGACGACCATGATTATAACAACCACGACCGTGATTATAAAACCACGACCATGATTAAAACAACCACGACTACGATTATAACAACCACGACCATGATTATAACAACCACGACCAAGATTATAACAAACACAACTATTATTATAACAACCACGACCATGATTATAACAACTACGCCTATGATTATAACCACGACCATGATTATAACAACCACGACAATGATTATGACAACCACGACCATGATTATAACAACCACGACTATGATTATAATAACCACGACCTTGATCATAACAACCACGACTATGATTATAAGAACCACTACTATGATTTTAATAACCACGAATATGATTATAACAACCACGACCATGATTATAACAACTACGCCTATGATTATATCCACGAACATGATTATAACAACCACGACTATGATTATAACAACCACGACCATGATTATAACAACTAATGACCTCATGATTATATAAAAACCACGACTATATATATAACAACTAATGACTATGATTATAATAACCACGACCATGATCATAACAACCACGACTCATGATTATAACAAACTAATGACCATGATGATAACAAACTACAAATCTACGATTATAACAATCTAATGCACCATGATTATAACAACTAATACTATGATTAATATAAACACGAATTCATGATTTATAACCACGAATTATGATTATAAATAAACTGTTTAATTCATGATTATAACAACTACGACGATGATTATAAATAATCTACAACTATGATTATAAAATCCACGCACTATGATCATAACTAATGCACTTTACGATTATAACAATCACTTAATTATGATTAAAATAACCTCGAACGCCATGATTATAAAACCAATGACATTGATTATAACAACCACGACTACGATTATAACAACCACGACCATGATTATAACAACCACGACCAAGATTAAAACAACCACAATTATCATTATAACAACCACGACCATGATCATAACAACCACGACCATGATTATAACAACCACGACCATATTTATAACAACCACGACGATGATTATAACACCCACGACCATGATTATAACAACTACGCCTATGATCATAACCACGACAATGATTATAACAATTACGACTATGATTATAACAACCACGACGATGATTATAACACGCACGACCATGATTATAACAACAACGACCATGATCATAACCACAACCATGATTATAACAACCACGACTATGATTGTAACAACCACGACCATGATTATAACAACCACGACCCTAATTATAAAACCACGACAATGATTATAACAACCACGACTACGATTATAACAACCACGACCATGATTATAACAATCACGACCAAGATTATAACAACCACAACTATCATTATAACAACCACGACCATGATCATAACAACTACGACCATGATTATAACAACCACGACCATAATTGTAATAACCACGACCATGATTATTACAACCACGCCCATGATTATAACAACCACGGCCATGATTATAACAACCACGACTATGACCATAACCACGACAATGATTATAACAACCACGACTATGATTATAACAATCACGACGATGATTATAACACGCACGACCATAATTATAACAACAACGACCATGATCATAACCACGACCATGATTATAATAGCCACGACTATGATTGTAACAACCACGACCATGATTATAACAACCACGACCATGATTATAAAACCACGACAATGATTATAACAACCACGACTATGATTATAACAACCACGAATATGATTATAACACCCACGACCATGATTATAAAAACTACGACCATGATCATAACCATGACCATGATCATAACAACCACGACTATGATTATAAAACCACGACAATGATTATAACAACCACGACCAAGATAATAACAACCACAACTATTATTATAACAACCACGACCATGATCATAACAACCACGAATATGATTATAACACCCACGACCTTGATTATAACAACTACGCCTATGATTATAACCACGACCATGATTATAAGAACCACGGCTATGATTCTAACAACGACGACCATGATTATAACAACCACGACAATGATTATAAAACGACGACTATGTTTATAACAACTACGACAATGATTATAATAATCACGACCATGATCATAACAACCACGACCATGATTATAACAACCACGACCATGATTATAACAACCACCACGATGATTATAACACCCACGACCATGATTTTAACAACTCCGCCTATGATCATGACCACGACCATGATTATAACAACCACGACTTTTGATTCTAAAACCACGACCATGATTACAACTACCACGACCATGATTATAACAACCACGCCCAAGATTATAACAACCACAACTATCATTATAACAACCACGCCCATGATTATAGCAACCACAACCATGATTATAACAACCACGACTATGATCATAACCACGACAATGATTATAACATCCACGACTATGATTATAACAAACACGACGATGATTATAACACGCACGACCATGATTATAACAACAACGACAATGATCATAACCACGACCATGATTATAACAACCACGACTATGATTATAATAACCACGAATATGATTATATAACCTACGACCATGATTATAAAAACTACGACCATGATCATAACCACGACCATGATTATAACAACCACGACTATGATTGTAACAACGACGACCATGATTATAACAACCACGACCATGATTATAAAACCACGACAATGATTAAAACAACCACGACTTCGATTATAACAACCACGACCATGATTATAACAACCACGACCAAGATTATAATAACCACAACTATTATTATAACAACCACGACCATGATCATAACAACCACGAATATGATTATAACACCCACGACCATGATTATAACAACTACGCCTATGATTATAACAACCACGACCATGATCATAACAACCACGAATATGATTATAACAACCACGACTATGATTATAACAACCACGACCATGAATATAACACCATGACCATGATTATATGAACCACGACTATGATTATAACAACCACGACCATGATTATAACAACCAACACCATGATTATAACAAGAACGACCATGAATATAGCAACCACGACTATGAATATAACCACGACCATGAATTAGAACAACCACGACCAAGATTATAACAGCCACGAATATGATTATAATAACCACAACCATGATTATAACTACCACGACCATGATTATAACAACCAACACCATGATTATAACAAGAACGACCATGATTATAGCAACCACGACTATGATTATAACCAAGTCCATGAATTATAACAACCACGACCATGATTATAAAACCGTTTTTAACAACCAATGACCATGACGAGTAATATCCACTGACCGCGACCACAACAAACTTCACTTTAATCTCAAGTGATTATAAACAAAACTTCACTTAATCTATGATTATAAACAAACTACTTAATTTATTTATCATAACAATCTACTTAATCATGATTATAACAACTACTCTATGATTATAAAAACACGACTTCATGATTATAACAACCACGACTATGATTATAATGAACTAATTAATCAGATTATAACAATCCACGACTATGATTGTAACAAACTACTTAATCATGATTATAAACCACGACAACGATTATAACAACCACTTAATTACGATTATAACAACCACGACCATGATTATAACAACCACGACCAAGATTAAAACAACCACAACTATCATTATAACAACCACGACCATGATCATAACAACCACGACCATGATTATAACAACCACGATCATATTTATAACAACCACGATGATGATTATAACACCCACGACCATGATTATAACAACTACGCCTATGATCATAACCACGACAATGATTATAACAATTACGACTATGATTATAACAACCACGACGATGATTATAACACGCATTTAATCATGATTATAACAACAACGACCTTTGGGCGACTCATAACCACGACTATGATTATAACAAATCACGGCTAAGGATTAAATGTAAATCATTTAATCTCATGATTATAACAACCACGACCATGATAATAAAACCACGACTATGATTATAGCAACCACGACTATGATTATATTAACCACGAATATGATTATAACACCCACGACCATGATTATAAAAACTACGACCATGATCATAACCATTACCATGATTATAACAACCACGACTGTGATTGTAACAGACACGATCATGATTATAACAACGACGACCATGATTATAAAACCGCGACAATGATTATAACAACTACGACTACGATTATAACAACCACGACCATGATTATAACAACCACGAACAAGATTACAACAACCACGACCATGATTATAACAACCACGCCCAAGATTATAACAACCACGACTATGACTATAACAACCACGACCATGATTATAACAACCACGACCATGATTATAAAACCACGACTATGTTTATTACAACCACGACTATGATTATAATAACAACGACCTTGATCATAACAACCATGACCATGATTATAACAACCACGACCATGATTATAATAACCACGAATATGATTATAACACCCACGACCATGATTATAACAACTACTCCTATGATTAAAACCACGACCATGATTATAACAACCACGACTATGATTATAACAACCACGACCATGATTATAACAACCATGACCATGATTATAAAACCACGACTATGTTTATAATAACCACGACAATGATTATAATATCCACGACCATGATCATAACAACCACGACCATGATTATAGCAACCACAACCATGATTATAACAGCCACGACGATGATTATAACACCCACGACCATGATTATAACAACTACACCAATGATTATAACCACGACCATGATTATAACAACCATGACTATGATTATAACAACCACGACCATGATTATAACAACCACGACGATGATTATAACACCCACGACCATGATTATAACAATCACGACGATGATTATAAATAACGCATTTTAATCATGATGAGGTAACAACAAATTCAGTGACTCATAACCAATAATCATGATTACAATAACCACGACTATGATTGTAACAACCACGACCATGATTATAACAACCACGACCATGCTTATTAACCACGACCATGATTATAACAACCACGACCATGATTATAACAACCACCACGATGATTATAACACCCACGACCATGATTTTAACAACTACGCTTATGATCATGACCACGACCATGATTATAACAACCACGACTTTTGATTCTAACAACCACGACCATGATTACAACAACCACGACCATGATTTTAACAACCACGCCCAAGATTATAACAACCACAACTATCATTATAACAACCACGCCCATGATTATAACAACCACGACCATGATTATAACAACCATGACTATGATCATAACCAAGACAATGATTATAAATAAACTACTAATTATAAATAAATAAATCTATCGGCGTTTATAAATAATTTATCAACGCGAGATTATATAACAAATCAATGACTATGACTATGATTATAACAACCACGACTATGATTATAATAACCACGACTATGATTATAACACCCACGACCATGATTATAACAACTACGCCTATGATTATAACCACGACCATGATTATAACAACCACGAATATGATTATAACACCCACGACCATGATTATAACAACTACGCCTCTGATTAAACCACGATCATGATTATAAGAACCACGGATATGATTATAACAACCACGACCATGATTATAACAACCACGACAATGATTATAAAACCACGACTATGTTTATAACAACCACGACTATGATTATAACACCCACGACCATGATTATAACAACTACGCCTCTGATTATAACCACGATCATGATTATAAGAACCACGGATATGATTCTAACAACCACGACAATTATTATAACAACCACGACCATGATCATAACAACCACGAATATGATTATAACACCCACGACCATGATTATAACAACTACGCCTCTGATTATAACCACGATCATGATTATAAGAACCACGGATATGATTCTAACAACCACGACCATGATTATAACAACCACGACAATGATTATAAAACCACGACTATGTTTATAACAACCACGACTATGATTATAATAACCACGCCCATGATCATATCAACCACGACTATGATTATAACAACCACGACCATGATTATAACAACCACGACGATTACAACCACGACCATGATTATAACAACCACGACGATGATTATAACACCCACGACCATCATTATAACAACTACGCCTATGATTATAACCACGACCATGATTATAACAACCACGACTATGATTATAACAACCATGACCATGATTATAACAACCACGACGATGATTATAACACCCACGACCATGATTATATAAACTACGACCATAATCATAACCACGACCATGATTATAACAACCACGACTATGATTGTAACAACCACGACTATGATTATAAAACCACGACAATGATTATAATAACCACGACTACGATTATAACAACCACGACCATGATTATAACAACCACGACCAAGATTAAAACAACCACAACTATCATTATAACAACCACGACCATGATCATAACTGTTAGATGTTCTGGGTAATAAGTTCTATATACAGGAGAGAACACAAACACCTGTATAGTTTTGTAGGTTCGGTTTACTGGATAAGAGTATGTACACAGAGGTGGGCAGCACTCCTCACTAGCTAGGCTCCTGGTCAACTACCATAGACGACGTATGGCAAGTGATACATTAGCAGCTTCCATACGTCGCCAGGCACATTAATTAAGCGTGTGGGATATGGTAATAACATTGCCACACGCTGCTAGCTAGGCTGAATAAATATAAATGGAGCACATACATAATATACATACATAATACATAATCCAGCATACATAATATACATACACCTCCCTCCCCCCTATACGCTCATAGCAAAGTCTTGAGCGGACCTTTTCTTCTGGATCCGTTCTGAGCGTCGAGGGACTTCATCACTGGGAAGGGTATGGGACTCAACACTGGTGGCGGGGCCAGCAGAAGGCAGTGTTACGGGGCGGAGAAAACGGCGGTTCCTCCACCACACACGACCACTGGGTAACCGCACCTGGTAGTCCCGTGACCTGCCGAGACCCATGACTACGCCTACTTTGTCCCAACGTAGGGAGGTCGGGTCCTGAACACGGACTTGGGTGCCGACACTCAACCTGGGGAGAGAACGGGCGTGGTCGTTGTAGCGGGCGACGACGTCCTGAACACGTTCGGCGGCTCGGCGGTCACAATCCTCTGTCTTGGCCTGCCACTCCTTGGAGAAGGATTGAGGGTGAGCAGGGACACAAGAACGAAGGGGGCGTCCATACAAAACCTGGGCAGGGGAGCGTCCGGTGTAGTTAGGTGTGTTGCGGAGTTCAAGAAGACCCCGGTCGAAGGCCTCGCAGTCAATGTTCCCAGAAGGGGCCACCTTAAGGATGAGGTGCTTCAGGGATTTGACAGCAGCCTCAGCGTGGCCGTTGGACTGCGGGTAATGGGGCGATGACAACACATGCCGGACTCCCCATCGGTCAAGGAACGCAGCAAAGTCCCGGCTTGTGAACTGAGGCCCTCCGTCGGTTCGCAGGCGTACAGGAACGCCCACGTCACGGAAGTAGTGGCGGAACTTGCTGATGGTGGCGGCAGACGTCGTGTCATTACCGCCCTTGATGACAACCGGCCAACCAGAGAGACGGTCGACGATAACCAGGAAGGACTTTCCTGACACACAGAAAAAGTCGGCCGACACAGACTCAAAGGGGCGGGTGGGGTTGTCGTCACTCATGAAGGGTACCTGCTGCTGGCTGGGTTGTAATACGTGGCGGGGCTTACACACCTGGACAGCATTGGAGATGTCGGGGTCGATGCCAGGCCGGAACACAGTCTGTCGTGCACGTCGTTTGGTGGCCTCAGCTCCACGGTGACTGTCGTGAAGGCGAGCCAGGGCGTGGGGACGTGATGCAGCAGGGACAACTACCGAAGGAGAGGTGTCACTGGCCAGAGGTAGGGGTAGGGCGGCAGCAGGGTAGTTGCTGCTCCCTTCGTGCACCCTGTTGGCGTAATTTACCTCGAGAATCGGTGTTGGGAAGTCCTGGGAGATGATGGCCAACTCTTGACAATGTCTGTAGGACAGCAAGGGAGTCGGGACACCATTATGCACGTCAATCCAGGCCTGACACGACCTGTTGCCAAAGGTGACATGTGCATAGAGTGAACCCAGGGCTGGGGCCATCTGTGAACCATCTGCCATGACGCAGAGGTCCTCGGGAGGCGGTCCTAGATCGCTTGGAGAGAGCCCCAAGCATCGCAAATGCTGGGGACCGATGACTGTAGCATCAGCGCCGGTGTCGGGCAACATCTGAAGACGGGATGACACGCCGCCGTAGGTCACGATGACGCTGATGTACTGGGGGACTTTGGTCCTGGGATGCGAGGAGTACACCCTCCTAAAGTGGGTCGGGCTTTGTCCAGGGTCGTCGTGCCTCTGATTTGGCGACTGTGGGCGGCCCTCACTGGTAGAAGGGCGCCGAAGCTTCCGCCGACGCTGTCCCTTGGGTTCGTGGGTAGGGCAACACTTGTCATAGTGGCCCAGACGACCGCACACATTGCACTGTACGTACTTAGCTGGGCACCGCACTGTGAGCGACCAGTGGCCCATACGGTCACAACTGTTGCAGGTAGACTGAGCAGCTGGACACACCTGTGTTCCGTGCTGCTTACCACAGTTGTTACAAAATGAACCGGGCGTGGACGTGGTGGGCGAAGGCGTAGGAGCAGACTTCTTGTCCTTCTTGTACCGGGACACAGCGCGTACAGCTGTAGGGGGAGCTCGGATGGCAGAGGTGGCACACCTGGCAGCCTCATAGGAGCGACATATCGTCAACACATCCTGAAGAGAAGAGGAAGAGTCGAGGGAGGTGAGGCGTTGGACAAGTTCCTCGTCCTTAACACCCATCAGGATCACCTGCTTCAACTGGGTCTCCTCGCACTGCTGGTGGTGGCCTAAACATATATCTACCTCTTCCGAGGCTCTCTTAAGACGTACATAAAAAGCGTCAAAAGACTCACCCTCCATCTGTCTGCAGCTAAACAATTCCCTCCTGCGCAGAGCTTCATTCTGCTGTCCTTTGATGTGCCGTTGTAGAACGTCCAGTACCTCCTCTACAGACAGCGAAGAGGTTGGGGGTACCTGCAACGTATGTTCTAAGACACGCTGAACTTCCAAGGACAGGCACATACGCAGCTGGATGAGTTGTTTAGGCTGTGACAAACTCTGGAGATCCACCATTGTAGCATAATCAGCCCACCGCCGCCGCCATTCGCGAAAAGTCTGGAAATTTACATCAGGCTCCAAGATGGGCGGTGTTTGAGCTGCTGCTTTAGGTGGGGCTGGGGGGCGTGAAGGAAGCATGGATGAGGTATCTGAACCATTCAGTACCGAGGCAGTGTTAGAGCCAGGGGCTTGGTTAACAGTGAGGCGAGATATCAAGGCTTCAAACCGTGCACTGTCTTCCATTCTCCGTTGGTGGTCTCGTTCTGCCTCTGCTTGCCTTCTGTGCTCATCCGCCAAACGTCTGTGAGCTTCATCCTCGCGTCTCTCATCTCTCATAAACTTCATTAAGGCAATTATCTCTGGAGATAACGCTGAATGTTGAGGTGAAGGGCTGCGCGATGTTGTGGGAGCTGGGCCGGCCTGGTCATCCATCTCTGGGGGACTATCATCCGCTTGACTCATCCAGGCGCTGGGTCCACGGCTACGTAAGGCATGAGACATAACTACTTTATCTGTGTACTGTGTCTTAAATCAGTGTTGACCGGTCAGCCCGTCGTATCAACAAGATTTCAGACAAAAAATTTAATTAAATACACAGATAAGTAGGTTATATATATAAAATATATATAATGAAGCCGCGCGGTCAGCAAGTGTTAGTACATGTATGTGTGTGTGTCCCACGCAAGGAGAGCGTCTCGCCCCAGCTGTGAGGGGGGGTGGAGGCGGCGCTGTGAGGGAGGGGGTGGAGATAGGAGTAGCTCAGTCGCTCTCTGTAAACGGTCAGAGGAGGGTGCGCTGAGCTCTACACCCCACAAATGCCCAGAACATGCCGTATACCTTGGAAATCCGTTCGAACAAGGTCACACATGAATGGCACGAAACACACAATGCACTAAACACTTCACAGAAAATCACTGTCACTGACACTGCTCAAAGTTGCGAAATTCTTCGAGGGATGACGCGGGGTTGACCCAAGGCGGGGATCCATCAGCCGGCTTTCCACAAACTTGCACTAATCACTCGTAATAATCCAGTAATCCTACGCACTGCGCCATGTTAGATGTTCTGGGTAATAAGTTCTATATACAGGAGAGAACACAAACACCTGTATAGTTTTGTAGGTTCGGTTTACTGGATAAGAGTATGTACACAGAGGTGGGCAGCACTCCTCACTAGCTAGGCTCCTGGTCAACTACCATAGACGACGTATGGCAAGTGATACATTAGCAGCTTCCATACGTCGCCAGGCACATTAATTAAGCGTGTGGGATATGGTAATAACATTGCCACACGCTGCTAGCTAGGCTGAATAAATATAAATGGAGCACATACATAATATACATACATAATACATAATCCAGCATACATAATATACATACAATAACAACCACGACCATGATTATAACAACATCGACCATGATCATAACCACGACCATGCTTATAACAACCACGACTATGATTGTAACAACCACGACCATGATTATAACAACCACGACCCTAATTATAAAACCACGACAATGATTATAACAACCACGACTACGATTATAACAACCACGACCATGATTATAACAACCACGACCAAGATTATAACAACAACAACTATCATTATAACAACCACGACCATGATCATGACAACCACGACCATGATTATAACAACCACGACCATAATTATAATAACCACGACCATGATTATAACAACCACGCCCATGATTATAACAACCACGGCCATGATTACAACAACTACGACTATGATCATAACCACGACAATGATTATAACAACCACGACTATGATTATAACAATCACGATGATGATTATAACACGCACGACCATGATTATAACAACAACGACCATGATCATAACCACGACCATGATTATAATAACCACGACTATGATTGTAACAACCACGACCATGATTATAACAACCACGACCATGATTATAAAATCACGACTATGATTATAACAACCACGACTATGATTATAATAACCACGAATATGATTATAACACCCACGACCATGATTGTAACAACCACGGCCTTGATCATAACAACCACGACTATGATATTAAGAACCACGACTATGATTATAATAACCACGAATATGATTATAACAACCACGATCATGATTATAAAAACTACGACCATGATCATAACCACGACAATGATCATAACAAACACGACTATGATTATAAAACCACGACAATGATTATAACAACCACGACTACGATTATAACAACCACGACCATGATTATAACAACCACGTCCAAGATTATAACAACCACAACTATTATTATAACAATCACGACCATGATCATAACAACCACGAATATGATTATAACACCCACGACCATGATTATAACAACTACGCCTCTGATTATAACCACGATCATGATTATAAGAACCACGGATATGATTCTAACAACCACGACCATGATTATAACAACCACGACAATGATTATAAAACCACGACTATGTTTATAACAACTACGACTATGATCATAATAACCACGACCATGATCATAACAAACACGACCATGATTATAACAACCACCACGATGATTATAACACACACGACCATGATTTTAACAACTACGCCTATGATCATGACCACGACCATGATTATAACAACCACGACTTTTGATTCTAACAACCACGACCATGATTACAACAACCACGACCATGATTATAACAACCACGCCCAAGAATATAACAACCACAACTGTCATTATAACAACCACGCCCATGATTATAACAACCACGACCATGATTATAACAACCACGACTATGATCATAACCAGGACAATGATTATAACAACCACGACTATGATTATAACAACCACGACCAAGATTATAACAACCACAACTATCAAAATAACAAACACCACCATGATTATAACAACCACGAACATAATTATAACAACCACGATCATGATTATAACACCCACGACCATGATTATAACAACCACAACTATCATTATAACAACCACGACCATGATCATAACAACCACGACCATGATTATAACAACCACGATCATAATTATAGCAACCACGACCATGATTATAACAACCACGACCATGATTATAACAACCACGACTATGATCATAACCACGACAATGATTATGACAACCACGACTATGATTATAACAACCACGATGATGATTATAACACGCACGACCATGATTATAACAACAACGACCATGATCATAACCACGATTATGATTATAACAACCACGACTATGATTATAACAACCACGACCATGATTATAACAACCACGACCAAGGATTATAAAACCACGACTATGATTATAACAACCACGACTATGATAATAATAACCACAAATATGATTATATAACCTACGACCATGATTATAAAAACTACGACCATGATCATAACCACGACCATGATTATAACAACCACGACTATGATTGTAACAACGACGACCATGATTATAACAACCACGACCATGATTATAAAACCACGACAATGATTAAAACAACCACGACTACGATTATAACAACCACGACCATGATTATAACAACCACGACCAAGATTATAACAACCACAACTATTATTATAACAACCACGACCATGATCATAACAACTAGGAATATGATTATAACACCCACAACCATGATTATAACAACTACGCCTATGATTATAACCATGACCATGATTATAACAACCACGACTATGATTATGACAACCACGACCATGATTATAACAACCACGACCATGATTATAAAACCACGACTATGTTTATAACAACCACGACTATGATTATGATAACCACGACCTTGATCATAACAACCACGACTATGATTATAAGAACCACGACTATGATTATAATAATCACGAATATGATTATAACAACCACGACCATGATTATAACATCTACGCCTATGATTATAACCACGAACATGATTATAACAACCACGACTATGATTATAACAACCACGACCATGATTATAACAACCACGACCATGATTATAAAACCACGACTATGTTTATAACAACCACGACTATGATTATAATAACCACGACCATGATCATAACAACCACGACCATGATTATAACAACCACGACCATGATGATAACAACCACGACGATGATTATAACACCCACGACCATGATTATAACAACTATGCCTATGATTATAAACACGACCATGATTATAACAACCACGACTATGATTATAACAACCACGACCATGATTATAACAACCACGACGATGATTATAACACCCACAACCATGATTATACAAACTACGACCATGATCATAACCACGACCATGATTATAACAACCACGACTATGATTGTAACAACCTCGACCATGATTATAAAACCACGACATTGATTATAACAACCACGACTACGATTATAACAACCACGACCATGATTATAACAACCACGACCAAGATTAAAACAACCACAACTATCATTATAACAACCACGACCATGATCATAACAACCACGCATCATGAGATTGTAACAACCACGACCATGATTATAACAACCACGACCAAGATTATAACAACAACAACTATCATTATAACAACCACGACCATGATCATGACAACCACGACCATGATTATAACAACCACGACGATGATTATAACACCCACGACCATGATTATAAAAACTACGACCATGATCATAACCACGACCGTGATTATAACAACCACGACTATGATTGTAACAACCACGACCATGATTATAAAACCACGACAATGATTATAACAACCACGACTACGATTATAACAACCACGACCATGATTATAACAACCACGACCAAGATTGTCAAACTACAACTATCATTATAATAACCACGACCATAACTACAACCACAACCATGATTATAATAACCACGACTATGATTGTAAATAACCTCGACCATGATAATAACAACCACGACCCTAATTATAAAACCACGACAATGATTATAACAACCACGACTACGATTATAAAAACCACGACCATGATTATAACAACCACGACCAAGATTATAACAACAACAACTATCATTATAACAACCACGACCATGATCATGACAACCACGACCATGATTATAACAACCACGACCATAATTATAATAACCACGACCATGATTATAACAACCACGCCCATGATTATAACAACCACGGCCATGATTACAACAACCACGACTATGATCGTAACCACGACAATGATTATAACAACCACGACTATGATTATAACAATCACGACGATGATTATAACACGCACGACCATGATTATAACAACAACGACCATGATCATAACCACGACCATGATTATAATAACCACGATTATGATTGTAACAACCACGACCATGATTATAACAACCACGACCATGATTATAAAACAACGACTATTATTATAACAACCACGACTATGATTATAATAACCACGAATATGATTATAACACCCAAGACCATGATTATAAAAACTACGACCATGATCATAACCACGACCATGATCATAACAACCACGACTATGATTATAAAACCACGACAATGATTATAACAACCACGACTACGATTATAACAACCACGACCATGATTATAACAACCACGTCCAAGATTATAAGAACCACAACTATTATTATAACAACCACGACCATGATCATAACAACCACGAATATGATTATAACACCCTCGACCATGATTATAACAACTACGCCTCTGATTATAACCACGATCATGATTATAAGAACCACGGATATGATTCTAACAACCACGACCATGATTATAACAACCACGACAATGATTACAAAACCACGACTATGTTTATAACAACTACGACTATGATCATAATATCCACGACCATGATCATAACAAACACGCCTATGATTATAACAACCACCACGATGAATATAACAGCCACGACCATGATTTTAACAAATACGCCTATGATCATGACCACGACCATGATTATAACAACCACGACTTTTGATTCTAACAACCACGACCATGATTACAACAACCACGTCCATGATTATAACAACCACGACTATGAGCATAACCAGGACAATGATTATGACAACCACGACTATGATTATAACAACCACGACCATGATTATAACAACAACGACCATGATCATAACCACGATTATGATTGTAACAACCACGACCATGATTATAACAACCACGACCAAGGATTATAAAACCACGACTATGATTATAACAACCACGACTATGATAATAATAACCACGAATATGATTATATAACCTACGACCATGATTATAAAAACTACG
>NW_024724382.1:0-9070 GCF_018991925.1 Homarus americanus
GTCATTTTGTATGTCTGTCTTATAGTACTTGCTATTATTCTCTCTCTCTCTCTCTCTCTCTCTCTCTCTCAAAGTATTTGCATCCAACACAAAGTAAGAGAGGAGTGAAGGTAGTGGATATACTTTCTTATAACATAATAATGATAGGCCTACTGTCTTGCAAAATAATAAGTATTTCTCCTGTAAGATCATATTCACATTTGTAAAATTATAGGCCTACTATCTTGCAAGATCATATACACTTACTGTCTCGCAAGTTCATAGGCATAGATTTTTGTCAAAATCATAACCATACTTGTAAGATCATAGGCCTACTATCTCACAAGATGATAGATCTACTGTCTCACAAGATCATAGACCTACTGTCTTACACGATTATTGACCTACTGTCTCACAAGATTAGACCTACTGTCTCACAAGATCATAGGCCTCCTGTCCTCATAAGATCGTAGGCCTACTGTCTCACAAGATGATAGGCCTACTGTCTCACAAGATGATAGGCCTACTTTCTCACAAGATGATAGGCCTACTTTCTCACAAGATGATAGGCCTACACATGTCGATAGAGTTTCTGTATTTCCTCTTGCCTTGAGATGTAGAACATGTTAAAGGTGTTACCAGTCTCAGGTCTCGTCAACAGTGGTCGTGTTTTACCTCTTGGTCTCAGCTCTATCGGCCGCTGGGAAGGTCTCGTCGCCCGGGTCTCATATTGAGTTTATCTCGTCTATTTACTTGTGGTTCATCGAGTCTTTTAGTGTGTGTGTGTGTGTGTGTGTGTGTGTTGTTATTTTTTATTATTATTGTTGTTATATACCGACAGTTATTATAATCGTAAGGTAAATAATTATTTATATTATTATTATTATAATTATTATTATTATTATTATAATTATTATTATTATTATTATTATTATTATTATTATTATTATTATTGATAATGTTATTGTTTATATTATCGTAGTAGTAGTAGACAAGATGCCAATGCTCTAAGGTACGGTAGGCCAGTAGAAGGTTTGCCCTCCCAATGCGTGTGTGGCTCTTCCTATGACGTCAATCACGCCATGGTGTGCAAGAAAGGGGGCTTCATATGCATGAGGCATGACGAAGTAAGGGATCTCACAGCAAATATGTTGAAGGAAATCTGTCGTGATGTCAGGGTAGAACCGACCCTCCTTCCATTGGACGGTGAGAATTTCCAACATAGAACTTCAAACACATCCAACGAATCCCGTTTTGACGTCAGTGCTCGAGGATTCTGGACGCGGGGACAGCGAGCCTTCTTCGACATTAGGATTTTTGATCCCATGGCCGCATGTCACCGTAACTTAGCTCTCGATGCTGCACACAGGAAGAACGAGAACGACAAGATAAGGGAAGACGGAGAGAGAATTCAGAACGTTGATCAAGGCAGCTTCACTCCTCTAGTGTTCACAACCTCTGGTGGGATGGGCCCAAGTGCAAGATGCTTCTACGCCAGACTCGCGGAGGTGATCCCCGAACAGAAGCAGCAGCCCAGAAGTTATGTTACAGCCTGGATGAGATATCGACTGTCCTTCTCTCTCCTTTGGTCGGCTTTGCTCTGCCTCAGGGGAACGAGAGCATCGGCCCCACAGCCGTCAACAGTTGCAGATATTGACTATGAGGCAACAGTCACTGAATGCTGCGTAGATCTGCGGTTCAACTAACTCAACACAGCTAGGGTAGCTACTTATGTATTAGGATAGTTAATTTTAAGGTAAGAAAATGGCGGCGAAGGTGTGGCTGTAAGGGGAGGCTGGAGGCCACTTAAAAAAAAAAGTAGACAAATATCAGTAGTAGTAGAGTGAAAACCTTTACCCCAAAACCTGGTGATTGAATTTTTCAGAACTTTTTAGTGATGATGAACATTGATGGCCCGAATATACAGGTAGTGGAGGGAGGGAGGGGAGGTAATTAGTGGCTTGATACACCTGTTGTTTACAATATCAGGACAGGTACAGGAAGTGGATGAGTGGTGATTAGTGGCTTGATACACTTGTTGTTTATTGGTTGTGACAGGTACAGGGAGGGGTGATTAGTGGCTGATAGTTTTATTTATCAGGACAGGGGGAGGGGGTGATTAGTGGCTTGATACTGTTGTTTATATTATCATGACTTGATACACCTATTTATAAATATCAGGACAGGTACAGAAGTGGATGAGTGGGTGATTAGTGGCTTGATGTTTGTTGTTTACATTGTCAGGACAGGTACAGGAAGTGGAGGGGGGGGGGTGATTAGTGGCTTGATACACCTGTTGTTTACATTATCAGGACAGGTACACCCAAACAAAATAAAGAAATGATTTTTTTTTCATGATTTTCTATCTTGATTGTTTTTCCCAGGATGAAGGCCGTTGTTACTTATAGTATAGTAAAGTTTATAAAAGGGATTAATTTTGTTTTAATATTTTTGTGATTTTTAGCGATCTATGGTCATCAATCACCACCCTCAGCCAGACCCACCAATCACCACCCTCAGCCAGACTCATCAATCACCACCCTCAGCCAGACACATCAATCACACCCTCAGCCAGACCCACCAATCACCACCCTCAGCCACACACATCAATCACCATCCTCAGCCAGACACATCAATCACCACCCTCAGCCAGACCCACCAATCACCACCCTCAGCCAGACACATCAATCACCACCCTCAGCCAGACTCATCAATCACACGTAAAGACCAAAATAGAAAGCCATAAATTAATTAATGGCCAATATAGTTTTCCCAGCCTTTGTTCTCCCTTAATGATAAATAATTAGCCAATCAGCTGACTCTTTTAAACCAGACATTGTGGAGTTGTAAGTCCGTTATATCGAGGGTCCGCTAGATATAAAAACCTCCATTGAACGGACTATATGGAGAGGAAAGTCCGCTATATCGAGGGTCCGTTAGATATAAAAACCTCTATCTAATGAATTATAAATAGAGATGCAAGTCCGTTATATCGAAGGTCCGTTTGATCTAAAAACCTCCGTTTAATGAACTAAATAGAGATATAAGTCCGTTATATCGAGGGTTCGTTAGGTATGAAACTCCATTTAACGGATTCTAAAAAGGGAGATGTTCGTTATATGGAGGTTTCACTCTATACTCGATGTTAAATCCAACATGCAGGGTAATGTTGATTTGAGTTGATGTTATTATGTTAACATGTATTAAACATACAAGGGGGAATTTACCGACGCTAAATATATAACTTCTTGTTAATTTTCATTAAGGACCAATTTAACATTGTGAGCCATTAGATTGGGTTCAGGACAGCATGGAATGTGGTTAATTTTCAAGCTTCACCTTGCACAGGATGTAAGGGGGTGCCCAATAAACGAGCCCCCTCGGGGGCAATCTAAAAAAAACCGTCCCCAAAGGGTTAAAACATCGTCCTCAAAGGGTTAAAACATCGTCTTTAAAGGTGTAATCGCTCATAGGAGCGATTTTGGTTTGTGCAGGACGATAAGACCCTTGCCGTTGACGCGATGCGTATAGTTCGGTCAAAACCTGTTGAATACAATTCACATATAACAACTGCTGGTACATCAGGACACAGTTTGTATATGATCAATATACAGTACATAGTTACATTTATTAAAGTTATTTAGAGTTCTCAGAGGATTCAACAGTTCACAGTCACACTCACGTTTTGTGGTCGAGGGTTAGACCAACGAGAACAAATATAATGTCCTGCAGGAAGATGTTGGCTGACGAGAATCAAGATGTTGCCTCTACAGTAGAAGGCGATAGTCTGTCCCTCAGGCGGTCACACAGCTGCTACCAGCTCCATCTGGCTTAGTAAGCTATTCTGAGTTGTTAACAGATTCTTCACTTAACATGTGGCCGGCGCGCACAATTGTGCACGGCGATAACAAAAGGTTTAAAACATCGTCCTCAAAGAGTTAAAACATCGTACTCAAAAGGTTAAAACATATTCCTCAAAGGGTTAAAACATCGTCCACAAAGGGTTAAAACATCGTCCTCAAAGGGTTAAAACGTCCTCGAAGGGTTAAAACATCGTTCTCGAAGGGTTAAAACATCGTCCTCAAAGGGTTAAAACATCGTCCTCAAAGGGTTAAAACATCGTCCTCGAAGGGTTAAAGCATCGTCTTCAAAGGGTTAAAACATCGTCCTCAAAGGGTTAAAACATCGTCCCCAAAGGGTTAAAACGTCCTCGAAGGGTTAAAACATCGTTCTCGAAGGGTTAAAACATCGTCCTCAAAGGGTTAAAACATCGTCCTCAAAGGGTTAAAACATCGTCCTCGAGGTTAAAGCATCGTCTTAAAGGGTTAAAACATCGTCCTCAAAGGGTTAAAACATCGTCCCCAAAGTAAAGCATCGTCCTCAAAGAGGTTGAAACATAGTCCTCCAAAGGTTAAAGCAGCGTCCTCAAAGGGTTAAAACATCGTCCTCGAGAGGGTTCAAGATCGTCCTCAAAGGGTTAAAACATCGTCCTCAAAGGGTTAAAACATCGTCCCCCAAGGGTTAAAGCATCGTCTCAAAGGATTAAAACAGTCCTCAAAGGGTTCAAACATAATCCTCAAAGGGTTAAAACATAGTCCTCAAAGGGTTAAACATCGTCCCCAAAGGGTTAAAACATAGTCCTCTGAGGGTTAAAAAATCGTTCTCAAAGGGTTAAAACATAGTCCTCAGAGGGTTGAAACATCGTTCTCAAAGGGTTAAACATCGTTCTCAAAGGGTTAAACATCGTCCTCAAAGGGTTAAAACATAGTCCTCAGAGGGTTAAAACATCGTTCTCAAAGGGTTAAAACATAGTCCTCAAAGGGTTAAACATCGTCCTCAAAGGGTTAAAACATAGTCCTCAGAGGGTTAAAACATCGTTCTCAAAGGGTTAAAACATAGTCCTCAAAAGGTTAAAACATAGTCCTCAAAGGGTTAAAACATAGTCCTCAGAGGGTTAAAACATCGTTCTCAAAGGGTTAAACATCGTCCTCAAAGGGTTAAAACATAGTCCTCAGAGGGTTAAAACATCGTCCTCAAAGGGTTAAAACATAGTCCTCAGAGGGTTAAACATCTGTCCTCAAAGGTTAAAACATAGTCCTCAAAGGTTAAGCATCGTCCTCAAAGTTAAAACATCGTCCTCAAAGGGTTAAAACATAGTCCTCAAGGTTAAGCAGCGTCCTCAAAGAGGTTAACATCGTCCTCAAAGGGTTAAACATCGTCCTCAAAGGTTTAAAACATAGTCCTCAAAGGGTTAAAACATAGTCCTCAAAGGGTTAAAGCATCGTCCTCAAAGGGTTAAAACATCGTCCTCAAGGGCTAAAACATCGTCCTCAAAGGGTTAAAACATAGTCCTCAAAGGGTTAAAGCATCGTCCTCAAAGGGTTAAAGCATCGTCCTCAAAGGGTTAAAACATAGTCCTCAAAGGGTTAAAGCAGCGTCCTCAAAGGGTTAAAACATCGTCCTCGAAGGGTTCAAAGATCGTCCTCAAAGGGTTAAAACATCGTCCTCAAAGGGTTAAAACATCGTCCTCAAAGGGTTAAAACATAGTCCTCAAAGGGTTAAAGCATCGTCCTCAAAGGGTTAAAACATCGTCCTCGAAGGATTCAAAGATCGTCCTAAAAGGGTTAAAGCCATTCGTGGGTCTATTTTATTCTGAATTTATATTTCAGTTAAAGAATTCCAGGTTAAATTTAACATTTCCTTCAAGTTGGAGGAAGTTAAAGATTGTTAATCATATAGACACTTGATTTAGCAGCGTAAATTAACATGTATTAATAAGAGCAATTCATTTAGATAGTTTTGATGGCCTCGGGTTTGTACTGTAACTCTCTTAATTAGAGGCGAACAAATATTTAACGCTGAGTGTGGGGGAGGGAGGGAGATGGAGACGGAGGAGGAGAAGATGAGGAGGTGGGGGAGGGTTGCAAGAAGTGGGAAAAGGAGGGAGATAGAGAAGAAAAAGGAGGAAGTGGGGGGAGGGGTTGCAGGAAGAGGAGACGGTGTTGGGTGAAGGGGAGGTGGGGGAAGGGTCTGAGGACTAGGGAAGGGGATGGTGGAATGGGAGAGGGGCAGGGAAGGAAGGGACGGGGGTCTGAGGTTGGGGATGGCAGCAGGAAGCGTGAGCTGAGGGAAGGGGTAGAAAGGGTGAGGGAGGTGAGGGATGGGAGGTGGAGGGAGGGATGGGAGGTGGAAAGGGGTGAGGTGAGGGGATGGGAGGCACCATAACGACCCTGGGATAAGTCAGTAGCTTTGTGTTCACCCCCTGTGTCCCTCAACCACCACATATTCACCACCCCCCCCCCCCCCCCCCCACCTAATGATTTTTCTTTTCATTCCATTGGTGGATGTAGTTAACCTTAGACACACACACACACACACACACACACACACATTCATGACAACTCCCACACTGAGGGCATCGTCCTGTAACTTAATTGTTCATTGGTGTGTGTGTGTGTGTGTGTGTGTGTGTGTGTGTGTGTGTGAGAAAGAGAAGCTGGAGAAAATAGGAGGAGACAGAGAGAGAGAGAGAGATAGAAGATAAGAATAGAGAGAAAGACAGATGAGAAGGAGAGAGATGAAGAGAACGAAAACAAGAGAAGAGATAAAGAGAGAGATATGGAGATGGAGATATATAGAGAGAGATAGGAGAAAGAGAGATGGAGAAAGAAGAGGAGAGAGAGACAAGTACACACACATTGTCTGCAAACTTTATTTGCTTTTTTTTCATCGAGAGTTCAGGTCGGCGTCTCTCTCTCTCTCTCTCTCTCTCTCTCTCTCTCTCTCTCTCTCTCTCTCTCTCTCTCTCTCTCATCATCATCATCCCTGTATCCATTATTGTTTGTTTTGTCTCTCAGTCATTTCCTTCTCCTTTCTTCCTATTCCTCCTCCTCCTCCTCCTATCATGTCTTCCCTGTGTCTCATATTTACTTGTCTCTCGGCCATTTCCTTCTTTTTCTTCCTCCTCCTCCTCCTCCTCCTCTTCTCTTGTCCTCTTCCTCCTCCTCCTCTTCTCTTGTCCTCTTCCTCCTCCTCCTCCTCCTCTTCTCTTGTCCTCCTCCTCCTCTTCTCTTGTCCTCCTCCTCCTCCTCCTCTTCTCTTGTCCTCTACCATGTGTTCCTCACCCTTCTCTGTACCCTCTTCTTTTGCTCTTGTGCCTTGGTCCGTGAAGCCTCATGACCAGTGAGCCAGATTCTCTCTCTCTCTCTCTCTCTCTCTCTCTCTCTCTCTCTCTCTCTCTCTCTCTCTCTCTCTCTCTCTCTCTCTCTCTCTCTCTCTCTCTCTCTCTCTCTCTCTCTCTCTCTCTGGGATATGTGAAGACTGTGGATTGAGAAGAAGAGATAAGGCAGATGGAGGGTGAGGAAATAGAAGGTGAAGAGGAGGAGGAGAGGTGGAGATGGGCAGGAGTCACCACCACTTACCAAACTCCCACCAGCACCACCACCAGCCAACATCACCACTCCTATTATCACCACCATTATCACCCATCACCATCACCAGCACCACCACCCAACATCACCACTCCTATTATCACCACCATTATCACCCATCACCACCAGCCAACATCACCACTACTATTATCACCACCATTATCATCACCACCACCACCCAACATCACCACTCTATTATCACCACCATTATCACCCATCACCACCAGCCAACATCACCTACTATTATCACCACCATTATCACCCATCACCACCACCCAACATCACCACTCCTATTATCACCACCATCACCACCACCACCCAACATCACCACTCCTATTATCACCACCATTATCACCCACCACCACCACCACCACCACCCAACCATCACCACTCCTATTATCACCACCATTATCACCCATCACCACCACCACCCAACATCACCACTCCTATTAATTATCACCACCATTATCACCACCATCATCACCATCACCACCACCACTTTCGGCACTGTCTTAATTGTTCTATTACTCAACATTTCCTGGAGGTGGTGTGTGGGGATTAGGGAGTGAGGGAGAGTGTGTTGTGGGGATTAGGGAGTGAGGTAGAGTGTGTTGTGGGGATTAGGTAGTTAGGGAGAGTGTGTTGTTGTGGGGATTAGGGAGTGAGGTAGAGTGTGTTGTGGGGATTAGGTAGTTAGGGAGAGTGTGTTGTTGTAGGGATTAGGGAGTGAGGGAGAGTGTAAAGGGGGGGATTAGGTAGTTAGGTAGAGTGTGCTGTTGTGTGATTAGGAAGTAAGGGAGAGCAGAAGGGGATTAGGTAGTTAGTAGAGTGCTGTGGATTAGGGGAAGGAGGGAGGTTGTGGGGATTAGGTAGTGAGGTAGAGTGTGTTGTGGGACGGAGAGTTAGTAGGAGGCATGCTGTGGGACCAGGGAGTGAGGTAGAGTGTGTTGTGGGGATTAGGTAGTTAGGGAGAGTGTGTTGTTGTAGGGATTAGGGAGTGAGGGAGAGTGTGTGTGAGTGGTGAGAGGGCTGTACTGTACTGGGGGCGTGAGGGAATTAAATGAGAATGTGCCTACAGTGCCGACTAATGCGGCGGTAAATGAGGAGAAAGAGTAGATAGAGCGAGTAACTTGTTGAGGGAGCCGAGTTCCCCACAGCCCTCAGTCAGTATCTTGTGTTGCCCTCATTGACTCAACACACACCTCTCTCTCTCTCTCTCTCTCTCTCTCTCTCTCTCTCTCTCTCTCTCTCTCTCACAAACACACACACACACACAAGTGTGTGTGTGTGTGTGTGTGTGTGTGTGTGTGTGTGTAATGAGGTGTTGTCAGGGTGTTCAGTGGTGTCAACTGGGGTATTAACTGACTCAAACGTTGTGTCTATAATCGTAGTTATTGCGGATATAATTGGTAATAATCTAACCACCGACTATAATCTTCGTTGTATCTACCAGACGCACATAAACACACAAGACTTGACTGATTTTACGAATTTTGAAGCGTGATGAGTGAAAACAGTAGCGCTGTGAATATTCAAGAGTGGTGGGTTGAAAATCAAGCTTGTCAGGCCCTTCAAGTGTGTCAGGCCCTTCAAGCGTGTCAGGCCCTTCAAGTGTGTCAGGCCCTTCAAGCGTGTCAGGCCCTTCAAGCGTGTCAGGCCCT
>NW_024724383.1:0-17623 GCF_018991925.1 Homarus americanus
CTAATATAATGTAATGTAAAATACCTAACATAACGTAACATATAACATAACGTAATGTACTTAACAATAAGTAATGTGACATGCCTAACGTAACGTACCTAATGTAATGTAACAAAACAAAGTACCTAATGTAACGTAATGAAACTTGCCTAACATAACATACGTAAGGTAACATAACATACATAAGGTAACGTAACATATTTAATCAGCCTCATCACCCCCCACTTTTCCATCACCATCCACTTTCTCCTTAGTGATTCATGTCCCTCTTCTCTCTCTCATTATTGCCATCTCATTATTCTTGTTATTGAATCTTCCTATACTATCATTCCGTTTATCTCGTGTCATTATTCACACAGGGTAGATAAAAGTACACACACACACACACACACACACGAGCACGCGCAGACGAAACACACAGTCTCTCACCTGAGCTTTCCTCCTGGCGATGCCTTGTGCTCCCCCAGCCTCGTGGCCCGACACCTGGTGACCTTAACACCTGCACCTTTCTGGCCTCCTTCGTTCAGGTGCCCGCTAGTGTTTTGTTGGACCAATTACAAACACACGCACCTCAGTACCACACCCACACACCCCACTCCCTGCACCCTCAGTACACACCCCACCTCCCTTCTTCAGTACCACAGCCTAGCACCCCAGCACCCTTGTACCACCCGCCTCAGCACCCAGCACCCCCTCAGTACCACACCCAGCACCCCCTCAGTACCACACCCAGCACCCCCTCAGTACTACACCCACCTCTCTAGCACATCACCCCCACACCTCACCCAGCACCCCACAGTATCCACTACCACCTCGCTGCACCCCCCTCATTACTACACACCTCCTGCTTCCCCCCTCAGTACCACACCCCACCTCTAGCACCCCTCAGTACCACACCTCCTCCCAGCACCTCAGTACCACCCCACACCTCCCTTGGCCCACCCCTCAGTACACACACCCACCACCTCGCAGCACCCCTCAGTACCACACCCAGCACTCCCAGCACCCCGTCAGTACCACACCCAGCACCTCATAGCACTCCCTCAGTATCCACACCCACACCTCACCAGCACCCTCTCAGTACTACACCCAGCACTCCAAGCCCCTCATTTCCACATCCATCCCAGCACTCCCAGCACCCCCTCAGTATCACACCTCACCAGCACCTCAGTATCACACCCACACCTCCAGCACCCCTCTCACCACACCCACACCTCACTTAGTTTCCCCCTCAGTACCACCAGCACTCCCAGCACCCCTCAGTACCCATCCGCCTCCCAGCACCCCTGGTACCTACACCCCCACCTCCTTGCCACACCCAGCACTCCCAGCACCCCTCAGTGCCACACCCAGCACTTCCAGCACCCCTCAGTACCACACCCACCTCTAGCCCCTCAGTACCACACCCACACCTCCCAGCACCCTCACTACTACACACACCTCTTGGCACCCCTCAGTCCACAGCACTCCCAGCACCCTCAGTGCCACCCAGCCACCCCAGCACCCCCTCAGTACCACCCAGCATCTCAGCACCCTTGATACCACCCAGCACTCCAGCACCCCTCAGTACTACACCCACACCTCCCAGCACCCTCAGTACCACCCAGCACTCCCAGCACTCTGTACCAGATGTACACACCTAGCACTCCCACACCACTCTACACACCCCACACTCCAGCACCCCACACTCTCACTGCCCACCCCAGCACCGGGTTGTAGTGTTAGGTTAGTATAAGGGGTGTTACTCTGCACTTGATCAGGTCTTTTTCACACAAAACAATACAACTTGTTAGGTGTGTTCTCATATCTCCTTAAGTCGATTTAATTAACTTTATTTATTTATTTTATATATTTTTGTTGATTATTCCTGTGTTTATGTTTCCATCCCATTCTTAAATCCTCCTACAGTAGCTTTCATTTTCCTCTGACCAAACCTTCCTTCTCTTATCGTAAAACAAAACAAAACAAAAACTTCTTAATTTTACCTCTTGTCTTCCCTAAGCATAGGATATATTCTTCCTGTCTCCATTTCCTGAAGGACGCGTTCTTCTCTGTCTCTGTCTCTTCTGACCTGACCTGACCTCATAAGTCACCGGATGCGGCTGGCTGACCTGGGTACAAGCTGAGACACATCCTCACCCACAACTGTTTGATTGTGTCACCTAGAGGTCAACCTTCGAGGTCAACCTTCGAGGCCAAATGACTATCACTTCTCATCCTGGGGTAGGTCGCGTGTCGGCCCCGACTCGGACGGGAGGATAGGTAGGGTTGACGGGAAGGGAAAGGGTGTTAGATGGGAACAGGGTAGGGTAGGTAGATTAGACAGGAAGGGGGTAGGTAAAGTAGACAGGAAAGGGTACTGGGGTGCTGGGGGGTGTGGGTGTGGTACAGGGGGGTGCTGGGAGGTGTAGGTGGTACTGGGAGGTTCTGGGAGTGTGGATGTGTACTGGGGGTGCTGAGAGCGTGGGTGTTACTGGGGTGCTGGGAGGTGTGGTGGTGCTGGAGGAGTGTGGGTGTGGTATTGGGGTGCTGGGAGTGTGGGTGTGGTACTGGGGGTGCTGGGAGTGGGTGTGGTACTGAGGGTGCTGGAGGTGTGGGTGTGGTACTTTGGGGTGCTGGGAGGTGTGGGTCTGAGGTGGCCAGGGTCCTGGGGGTGCTGGGAGGTGTGGTCCTGGGGGTGCTGGGAGTGTGGGTGTGGTACTGGGGGTGCTGGGAGTGGTTGTGGTCCTGGGGAGTGTGGTTGTGGTACTGGGGTGCTGGGAGGTGTGGTCTGGGGTGTGTGGTACTGGGGGTGCTGGGAGGGGTGTGGTTGTGGTCCTGGAGGTGTGGTTGTGGTCCTGGGAATGTGGGAGTGTGGGTGTGGCACTGGGGTGCTGGGAGGTGTTTGTGGTCCTGGAGGGTGCTGGGAGGTGTGGTTGTGGTACTGGGGGGTTGGGGAGTTGGGTGGTACTGGGGATGCTGGGAGGTGTGGGTGTGGTGTGCTGGGAGGTGTGGTTGTGGTACTTGAAGGGGAGGTACTGGGAGGTGGTTGTGGTCTGGGGGTGCTGGGAGGTGTGGTTGTGGTCTTGAGGTGCTGGGGAGTGTGGTGTGGCACTGGCGGTGCCTGGAGGTGGTGTGGTACTGGGGGTGCTGGGCGGTGTGGTTGTGGCTCTGGGGGTGCTGTGGGAGTGTGGGTGTGGTACTGGGGTGCTGGTAGGTGAGGGTTCTCAAGGGTGTGTGGGGTGGTACTGGTGGGTGCTGGGGGGTGTAGTGGTACTGGGGAGTGCTGGGAGGTGTGGTTGTGGCTCTGGGGTGCTGGGTGTGTGGGTGTTTAGGGGTGCTGGGTGTGTGTGGTGTGGGAGGTGTGGTTGTGGCTGGGGGTACTGGGAGGTGGGGTGGTCTGCGGGGGTGCTGGGGAGTGTGGTTGTGGTTCTGGTGGTGCTGGGTGTGGTGGGTGGTACTGAGGGGTGCTGGGAGTGTGGTTGGTGATCCTGGGGTGCTGGGTGTGTGTGGGTGTGGTACGGAGGGCTGGCTGTGTGGGTGTGGATGGGGGGTGCTGGGAGGTGTTGTTGTGGCACTGGGGGTGCTGGTGTGTGGTTGTGGTCCCTCGGGGGTGCTGGGAGTGTTGTTGTGGCACTGGGGTGCTGGGTGTGTGTGGGTGTGGTACTGGGGGTGCAGGAGGTGTTGAAGGGTCCCGCGGGGGTGCTGGGAGAGGTGTGGTTGTGGTCCAAGGGAGGTGTGGGTGTGTGGTACTGGGGGTGCTGGGAGGTGTGGGTAGGCACTGGGGCTGCTGGGAGGTGTGGTGCTGGTGGGAGGTGGTTGTAGTCTGGGAGGTGCTGGGAGGTGTGGTGTGGTGGGGGCAAGGGGAGTGGTGGCTCTGGGGAGTGCTGGGAGGTGGGTGGCACTGGGGTGCTGGGTGTGGTTGTGGCCTGGGGGTGCTGGGTGTGGGTGTGGCACTGAGGGGTGCTGGGAGTGGTTGCATCTCGGGTGCTGGGAGGTATGGGCGGCCTGGGGTGCTGGGAGGTGGGTGGTACTGAGGGTGCTGGGAGGTGGGTGGCACTGAGGGGTGCTGGGAGTGTGGGTGGTACTGAGGGGTGCTGGGAGGTGTGGGTGTGGTACTGGGGTGCTGGGAGGTGGGGTGTGGCACTGAGGGGTGCTGGGAGGTGGGCTGAGGTGCTGGGAGGGGTGGTACTGAGGGTGCTGGAGGTGGGTGTGGTACTGGGGTGCTGGGAGGTGGGTGTGGTACTGGGGTGCTGGGAGGTGGGTGGTACTGGGGGGTGCTGGGAGGTGGTGGTACTGAGGGGTGCTGGGAGTGGGTGTGGTAATGAGGGGTGCTGGGAGGTGTGGGTGGTACTGGAGGTGCTGGGAGGTGTGGTGTGGCACTGAGGGGTGCTGGGAGTGTGGGTGTGGCACTGGAGGGTGCTGGAGGTGGGTGGTACTGGGGGTGCTGGGGCGTGTGGGTGTGGCACTGGGGTGCTGGAGGTGTGGGTGTGGCACTGGGGTGCTGGGAGGTGGTTGTGGTACTGGGTGCTGGGAGGTGTGGGTGTGGTACTGAGGGGTGCTGGAGTGTGGGTGTGGTACTGAGGGGTGCTGGGAGGTGTGGGTGTGGTACTGGGGTGCTGGGAGGTGTGGTTGTGGTACTGGGGTGCTGGGAGGTGTGGTTGTGGTACTGAGGGGTGCTGGGAGGTGTGGGTGTGGTACTGGGGGTGCTGGGAGGTGTGGTTGTGGCACTGGGGGTGCTGGGTGGTGGTTGTACTGGGGTGCTGGGAGGTGTGGGTGTGGCACTGGGGGTGCTGGGAGGTGTGGGGTGGCACTGGGGGTGCTGGAGGTGTGGTTGGTGGCACTGGAGTGCCAGGTTGGTTGTGGCACTGAGGGGTGCTGGGAGGTGTGGTGTGGCACTGGGGGTGCTGGGAGGTGGGTGTGCACTGGGGGTGCTGGGAGGTGTGGTTGTGGTACTGAGGGGTGCTGGGAGGTGGGTGGTACTGAGGGGTGCTGGAGGTGTGGGTGTGGTACTGAGGGTGCTGGGAGGTGTGGGTGTGGTACTGGGGGAGTGGGAGGTGTGGTGTGGTACTGGGGTGCTGGGAGGTGTGGTTGTGGGTACTGAGGGTGCTGGAGGTGGGTGTGGTACTGAGGGGTGCTGGGAGGTGTGGTTGTGGTACTGAGGGGTGCTGGAGGTGTGGGTGGTAATGAGGTGCTGGGAGGTGGGAGTGGTACTGAGGGGTGCTGGAGGTGTGGTGTGGTAATGAGGGGTGCATGTGTGGTTTTGGTCTAGGTGCTGGGTGTGTGTGGGTGTGGCACTGAGGGTGCTGGGTGTGTGGGTGTGGTACTGAGGTGGGAGGTGGGTGTGGCAATGAGGCTGGGAGGTGGTATGAGGGTGCTGGGAGGTGTGGGTGTGGTAATGAGGGGTGCTGGGAGGTGTGGGTGTGGCAATGAGGGGTGCTGGGAGGTGGGTGGTAATGGGAGGGGTGCTGGGAGGTGTGGTTGTGGTACTGAGGGGTGCTGGGAGGTGTGGGTGGCACTGAGGGGTGCTGGGAGGTGTGGTTGTGGTATGGAGGGGTGCTGGGAGGGTGTGGCACTGAGGGTGCTGGGAGGGTGGCACTGGGGGGCTGGAGGTGTGGGTGTGGACTGGGGGTGCTGGGAGGTGTGTGGTTGTAGCTGGAGGGTGCTGGGAGGTGTGGGTGTGGTACTGAGGGTGCTGGGAGGTGGTGTGGTACTGGGGGTGCTGGGAGGGGTGGTATGAGGGGTGTGGGAGGTGGTGTGGACTGAGGGTGCTGGAGGTGTGGTATGGGGTGCTGGGTGTGTACTAAAGTGGGAGGTGGGGTGGTGGCTGAGGGGTGCCAAGGTGTGGTTGTGGTACTGAGGGGTGCTGGGAGGTGTGGGTGTGGTACTGGGAGGTGGGGTGGTACTGGGGTGCTGGGAGGTGGTTGTGGCACTGAGGTGCTGGGAGGTGTGTGTGTGGCACTGAGGGGTCTGGGAGTGTGGCTGTGGTACTGGGGGGTGCTGGGAGGTGTGGGTGTGGTACTGAGGGGTGCTGGGAGGTGTGGGGTGGTACTGAGGGGTGCTGGGAGTGGTGGCACTGGGGTGCTGGGTGGTGTGGTTGTGGCACTGGGGGTGGGAGGTGGGTGTGGTACTGAGGGGTGCTGGGAGGTGTGTTGTGGCACTGAGGGGTGCTGGGAGGTGGTATGGGGTGCTGGGAGGTGGTGTGGTACTGAGGGGTGCTGGGAGGTGTGGGTGTGGGTACTGAGGGGTGCTGGGAGGTGTGGCTAGGTACTGGGGGTGCTGGGAGGTGTGGGTGTGGTACTGAGGGGTGCTGGGAGGTGGGTGGCACTGAGGGTGCTGGGAGTGGGTGTGGGTGCAGGCTGGGGGTGGTGGTGTGGTTGTGGTACTGGGGTGCTGGGAGGTGTGGGTGGCACTGAGGGTGCTGGGAGGTGTGGGTTGTGGTACTGAGGGTGCTGGAGGTGTGGGTGTGGTACTGGGGTGCTGGGAGGTGTGGCACTGAGGGGGTGCTGGGAGGTGGTTGTGGTACTGAGGGGTGCTGGGAGGTGTGGGTGTGGTACTGAGGTGCTGGGAGGTGGGTGGTACTGGGGTGCTGGGTGGTGTGGGTGTGGCACTGGGGTGCTGGGAGGTGTGTGGTACTGGGGTGCTGGGAGGTGGTGGTACTGGGGTGCTGGAGTGTGGTTGTGGTACTGGGGTGCTGGGAGGTGTGGTTGTGGTACTGGAGGTGCTGGGAGGTGTGGGTGTGGCACTGAGGGGTGCTGGGAGGTGTGGGTGGTACTGGGGGTGCTGGTGGTTGTGGCACTGGGGGTGGGAGGTGGGTGGCACTGAGGTGCTGGGAGGTGTGGGTGTGGCACTGGGGGTGCTGGGAGGTGTGGTAGGCACTGAGGGGTGCTGGGAGGTGTGTTGTGGTACTGAGGGTGCTGGGAGGTGGTTGTGGCATGAGGTGCCGGGAGGTGTGGTGTGGTAATGAGTGCTGGAGGTGGTGTGGTAATGAGGGTGGGAGTGTGGCAGTGCTGGGATGTGTGGTGTGGAATGAGGTGCTGGGGTGGGTGTAGGACTGAGGTGCTGGAGGTGGGTATGAGGGGTGCTGGGAGTGTGGTGTGGTAATGAGGGGTGCTGGGAGGTGTGGTCTGAGGAAGGAGGTGTGGGTGGTAATGAGGGTGCTGGAGTGTGGTGTGGCACTGAGGCTGGGAGGTGTGGGTGTGGTACTGAGGGGTGCTGGGAGGCGTGGGTGTGGTACTGAGGGGTGCTGGTAGGTGTGTGGGTGTGGTACTGTGAGGGGTGTGGAGTGTGGGTGTGGTACTGGGGGTGCTGGGAGGTGTGTGGCGAGGGTGCTGGGAGGTGGTGGTACTGAGGAAGGGAGGTGTGGGTGGTACTGAGGGGTGCTGGGAGGTGGGTGTGGTACTGAGGGGTGCTGGGAGGTGTGGTGTGGTACTGAGGGTGCTGGGAGGTGTGGGTGTGGTAATGAGGGTGCTTGGAGGTGTGGTGTGGTACTGAGGGTAGCGAGGTGTGGGTGGTAATGAGGGGTGCTGGGAGGTGGATGTGGCATGAGGTGGGGAGTGTGGGTGTGGTAATGAGGGTGCCAGGAGTGGTGTGGGTATGAGGGTGCTGGGAGGTGGGTGGTACTGAGGGTGCTGGGAGGTGGGGTGGCAATGAGGGTGCTGGGAGGTGTGGTGGGTACTGAGGTGCTGGGAGGTGGGTGTGGTACTGAGGGTGCTGGGAGGTGGATGGGTACTGTAAAGGGAGTGTGGTACTGAGTGGTGCTGGAGGTGTGGGCAATGCGGGTGGTGTGGTTGTGGGTACTGAAGGGGAGGTGTGGGTGTGGGACTGAGGTGCTGGGAGGTGGGTGTGGTACTGTGCTGGGAGTGTGGGTGTGGTACTGGGGTGCTGGGAGGTGTGGGTGTACTGAGGGTGCTGGGAGGTGTGGTTGTGGGGACTGTGCTGGGAGGTGGGTGGGATGAGGGGTGCTGGGAGGTGGGTGGGACTGGGGGTGCTGGGTGGTGTGGGTGTGGCACTGGGGGTGCTGGGAGGTGGGTGGACTGGGGTGCTGGGAGGTGTGTGGGTGGGACTGTGCTGGGGGGGTGTGGGACTGTGGTGCTGGGAGGTGGGTGTGGACTGAAGTGCTGGGAGGTGGGTGCAGGCTGTGGGGGTGCTGGGAGGTGTGGGTGTGGGACTGTGCTGGGGAGGTGTGGGTGTGGGACTGTGCTGGTGGAGTGTGGGTGTGGGACTGTGCTGGTAGGTGTGGGTGTAAGGACTGTGCTGGTAGAGTGTGGGTGTGGGACTGTGCTGGTGAGTGTGGGTGTGTGTGCTGTACTGGTAGAGTGTGGGTATATGGACTGTGCTGGGGTGTGGGTGTGGGACTGTGCTGGGAGGTGTGGGTGTAAGGACTGTACTGGGAGGTGTGGTGTAAGGACTGTACTGGGAGAGTGTGGGTGTAAGGACTGTGCTGGTAGAGTGTGGGTGTGGGACTGATACTGGTAGGTGTGGGTATAAGGATTTATGGTAGGTGTGGGTGGACTGTACTGGTGGGGTGTGGGTATGTGTGTGCTGGTGAGTGGTGTAGGACTGTGCTGGGACTGTGTGGGTCTAAGGACTGTTCTGGTGAGTGTGGGTGTGGGTCTGTGCTGGGAGAGTGTGGGTGTGGGACTGTACTGGTAGGTGTGGGTGGACTGTGCTGGGAGAGTGTGGGTGTGGGGACTGTACTGGTGGGGTGGGTGTAAGGACTGTGCTGGGAGATTGTGGGTGTAAGGACTGTGCTGGTGGAGTGTGGGTGTAAGGACTGTGCTGGTGGAGGTGTGGGTGTAGGACTGTGCTGGTGGGGTGTGGGTGTAAGGACTGTGCTGGGGAGTGTGGGTGTGGGACTGTGCTGGTGGGGTTTGGGTGTGGGGACTGTACTGGTGGGGTGTGGGTGTGGGACTGTGCTGGTGGAGTGTGGGTGTGGACTGTGCTGGTGGGGTGTGGGTGGACTGTGGTGGGGTGTGGGTGTAAGGACTGTGCTGGTAGAGTGTGGGTGTAGGGACTGTACTGGGAGGTGTGGGTGTGGGACTGTACTGGTAGGTGTGGGTGTAAGGACTGTACTGGGGGTGTGGGTGTGGGGACTGTGCTGGTAGAGTGTGGGTGTGGGGACTGTACTGGTGGGGAGTGTGGGTGTAAGGACTGTGCTGGTAGAGTGTGGGTGTAGGACTGTGCTGGGAGTGTGGGTGTAAGGACTGTACTGGTGGAGTGTGGGTGTGAGACTGTGCTGGGAGTTTGGGTTGTAAGGACTGTGTGCTGGTGGAGGTGTGGGTGTGGGACTGTGCTGGTAGGTGTGGGTGTGGAACTGTGCTGGGAGGTGTGGATGTGGGACTGTGCTGGGAGGTGTGGGTGTGGGACTGTACTGGTGGGATTTGGTGTAGGACTGTGCTGGTGGGGAGTGTGGGTGTGGGACTGTACTGGTGGAGGTGTGGGTGTAAGGACTGTACTGGTAGAGGTGTGGGTGGACTGTGCTGGTAGAGTGTGGGTGTGGGACTGTGCTGGTAGGGAGTGTGGGTGTGGGACTGTACTGGGAGTGTGTGGGTGTAAGGACTGTGCTGGTAGAGTGTGTGGGTGTAAGGACTGTACTGGGAGAGTGTGGGTGTAAGGACTGTGCTGGTGGGTGTGTAGGCTGTGCTGGGGAGAGTGTGGGTATAAGGACTGTGCTGGGAGAGTGTGGGTGTAAGGACTGTACTGGTAGGTGTGGGTGTGGGACTGTACTGGTAGAGTGTGGGTGTAAGGACTGTGCTGGGAGGTGTGGGTGTAAGGACTGTGGTTTGGTAGAGTGTGGGTGTGGGACTGTACTGGGAGGTGTGGGTGTAAGGACTGTGCTGGTGAGTGTGGGTGGACTGTGCTGGGGAGTGTGGGTGTGGGACTGTACTGGTAGAGTTGGGTGTAAGGACTGTACTGGGAGTGTGTGGGTCTAGGACTGGTTTGGTAGAGTGTGGGTGTGGGTCTGTACTGGGAGGTGTGGGTGTGGGACTGTGCTGGTAGGTGTGGGTCGGCTGTGCTGGGAGAGTTGTGGGTGTGGGGACTGTACTGGTGAAGTGTGGGTGTGGGACTGTGCTGGGGTGTGGTGTGGGGACTGTACTGGGTGGAGTGTGGGTGTGGGACTGTGCTGGTGGAGTGTGGGTGTTGGGACTGTGTTGGGAGGTGTGGTGTCAGGACTGTGCTGGTAGGTGTGGGTGTGAGATGTGCTGTGAGTGTGGGTGTAGGGACTGTGCTGGTGGGGTGTGGGTGTGGGGACTGTGCTGTGGAGTGTGGGTGTGGGACTGTGCTGGGGAGTGTGGGTGTAAGGACTGTACTGGTGGGGTTTTGGGTGTAGGGACTGTGCTGGTAGAGTGTGGGTGTAAGACTGTGCTGGTAGAGTGTGGGTGTAAGGACTGTACTGGAAAGTGTGGGTGTAAGGACTGTACTGGTGGAGGTGTGGGTGTGGGACTGTGCTGGTAGGGGCTTGGGTCGACTGTACTGGTAGGTGTGGGTGTAAGGACTGTACTGGTGGGGTGTGGGTGTAAGAGATGTGCTGGGGAGGGTGTGGGTGTAGGACTGTACTGGTAGAGGTGTGGGTGTAAGGACTGTGCTGGAGGGTGTGGGTGTGGGACTGCTAGTAGAGTGTGGGTGTAGGACTGTACTGGGAGTGTGGGTGTAAGGACTGTGCTGGTAGAGGGGTGTGCTGGAGAGTTTGGATGTGGGGACTGTGCTGGGAAGTGTGGGTGTAAGGACTGTACTGGTAGGTGTGGGTGTAAGGACTGTACTGGTAGAGTGGGTGTAAGACTGTGCTGGTAGGTGTGGGTGTAAGGACTGTGCTGGGTGGGGTGTGGGTGGGACTGTACTGGTGGGGTGTGGGTGTCAGGACTGTATTGAGGTGTGGGTGTAGGACTGTGCACTGGTAGGTGTGGGTGTAAGGACTGTACTGGTAGAGTGTGGTGTAGGACTGTACTGGCAGTATGGGTGTGGGACTGTACTGGTGGGGTGTGGGTGGGACTGTGCTGGTGAAGTGTGGGTGTAAGGACTGTGCTGGTGGGAGTGTGGGTGTTGGGACTGTGTTGGGAGGTGTGGGTGTCAGGACTGTGCTGGGTAGAGTGTGGGTGTAGGCTGTACTGGTAGAGTGTGGGTGTAAGGACTGTGCTGGTGGGGTGTGGGTGTAGGGGTGTGCTGTTAGAGTGTGGGTGTAAGGACTGTACTGGTAGAGTGTGTGTGGGACTGTGCTGTGAGGTGTGGGTGTAAGGACTGTGCTGGTAGAGTGTGGGTGTGGGACTGTGCTGGGGAAGGTGTGTGGGACTGTACTGGTAGAGTGTGGGTGTGGGACTGTGCTGGAGGTGTGGGTGTGGGACTGTGCTGGTGGAGTGTGGGTGTGGGGACTGTGCTGGTAGGTGTGGGTGTGGGACTGTGTGGTGGGGTGTGGGTGGACTGTGCTGGTGAAGGTGTAGGTGTGGGACTGTGCTGGTAGGTGTGGGTGTAAGGACTGTACTGGGAGATGTGGGTGTGGGACTGTGCTGGTGGAGTGTGGGTGTAAGGACTGTACTAGAGTGTGGGTGTAGGACTGTGCTGGGAGTGTGGGTGTAAGGACTGTACTGGTGGAGTGTGGGTGTAGGGACTGTACTGGTGGAGTGTGGGTGTGGGGTGTACTGGGAGGTGTGGGTGTAAGGACTGTACTGGTAGAGTGTGGGTGTAAGGACTGTACTGGTAGAGTGTGGGTGTAGGACTGTACTGGTAGGGGTGTGGGTGTATGGGCTGTGCTGAGAGTGTGGGTGTGGGACTGTACTGGGGAGAGTGTGGGTGTAAGGACTGTACTGGTGGGGTGTGGGTGTAGGACTGTACTGGTAGAGTGTGGGTGTAAGGGCTGTGCTGGTAGAGTGTGGGTGTAAGGACTGTGCTGGTAGAGTGTGGGTGTAAGGACTGTGCTGGTGAGTGTGGGTGTGGGACTGTGTTGAGGTATGGGTGTCAGGACTGCTGGTAGAGTGTGGGTGTAGGACTGTGCTGGTAGGTGTGGTATAAGGACTGTACTGGCAGGTAGTTGTAGGACTGTGCTGGTGGAGGTGTGGGTGTAGGACTGTGCTGGTAGAGTGTGGGTGTAAGGACTGTGCTGGTGGGGATGTGGGTGTGGGACTGTGGGGAGGTGGGTGTCGGGACTGTGCTGGTAGGTGTGGGTGTAAGGACTGTACTGGTAGAGTGTGGGTGTAAGGGTGTGCTGGTGGAGGTGTGGGTGTGGGGTGTACTGTTAGAGTGTGGGTGTAAGGACTGTGCTGGTAGAGGTGGGTGTAGGGACTGTGCTGTGAGTGTGGGTGTGGGGACTGTGCTGGTGGGGGTGGGTGTGTGGGACTGTGCTGGGGAGGTGTGGGTGTGGGACTGTACTGGTGGGGTGTGGGTGTGGGGACTGTTCTGGGAGTGTGGGTGGGGACTGTGCTGGTAGGTGTGGGTGTGGGGACTGTGCTGGTAGGTGTGGGTGTAGGGACTGTACTGGTGGAGTGTGGGTGGACTTGCTGGTAGAGTGTGGGTGGGGACTGTACTGGTAGGTGTGGGTGGGACTGTGCTGGGGAAGTGTGGGTGTAGGACTGTACTGGTAGAGTGTGGGGACTGTGCTGGTGAGGTGTGGGTGTGGGACTGCTGGGGAGGTGTGGGTGTGGGACTGTACTGGTGGGGAGTGTGGGTGTGGGACACTGGTAGGTGTGGGTGTAGGACTGTACTGGTAGAGTGTGGGTGTAGGACTGTGCTGGAGGTGTGGGTGTAGGGACTGTACTGGTGGGGTGTGGGTCGACTGTACTGGTAGAGTGGGTGTGAGGGACTGTGCTGGTGGGGTGTGGGTGTAGGGACTGTACTGGTGGAGTGTGGGTGGGGACTGTACTGGGAGAGTGTGGGTGTGGGACTGTACTGGTAGAGTGTGGGTGTGGGACTGTACTGGGAGTTGTGGTGTGGGACTGTGCTGGTAGAGTGTGGGTGTGGGACTGTACTGTGAGTGTGGGTGTAAGGACTGTACTGGTAGGTGTGGGTGTAAGGACTGTGCTGGGAGAGTGTGGGTGTGGGGACTGTACTGGTAGAGTGTGGGTAGGACTGTACTGGAGAGTGTAGATGAGTGTACTGGTAGAGTGTGGGTGTAGGGACTGTGCTGGTGGGGAGTGTGGGTGTAAGGACTGTACTGGTAGAGTGTGGGTGTGGGACTGTACTGGTGAGAGTGTGGGTGTAAGGACTGTGCTGGTAGGTGTGGGTGTGGGACTGTGCTGGTAGGTGTGGGTGTGGGCTGTGCTGGAAGGTGTGGGTATAGCACTGGAGAGTGTGGGTGTGGGACTGTACTGGTGGGGGTGTGGTGTATGGACTGTGCTGGTAGAGTGTGGGTGTGGAGGACTGTGCTGGTGGGGTGTGGGTGGGGACTGTACTGGGAGAGTGTGGGTGTAAGGACTGTGCTGGTGAGTGTGGTGTAGGACTGTACTGGGTAGAGTGTGGGTGTGGGACTGTGCGGTAGAGTGTGGGTGGGGACTGTGCTGGGAGAGTGTGGGTGTAGGGACTGTACTGGTGGGTGTGGGTGGACTGTGACTGGTGGAGTGTGGGTGTAGGGACTGGACTGGTGGGGGTGTGGGTGTGAGGGACTGTACTGGGAGGTGTGGTGTGGGACTGTGCTGGTGGGGTGTGGGTGTAAGGACTGTGCTGGTGGGGTGTGGGTGTAAGGACTGTACTGGGAGAGTGTGGGTGTAGGACTGTGCTGGGAGTGTGGGTGTGGGACTGTACTGGGAAGTGTGGGTGTAAGGACTGTACTGGTAGAGTGTGGGTGTAAGGACTGTACTGGTAGAGTGTGGGTGTAAGGACTGTACTGGTAGAGTGTGGGTGTGAGGACTGTACTGGTAGAGTGTGGGTGTAGGACTGTGCTGGTAGAGTGTGGGTGTGGGGTGTACTGAGGTGTGGGTGTGGACTGTGCTGGTAGAGTGTGGGTGTAAGGACTGTACTGGGAAGTGTGGGTGTAAGGACTGTACTGGTGAGTGTGGGTGTGGGACTGTGCTGGGGAGAGTGTGGGTGTAAGGACTGTGCTGGTAGAGTGTGGGGTAAGTGGTGTGCAGGTGGGGAGTGTGTGGGACTGTACTGGTGGGGTGTGGGTTAGGCTGTGCTGGGTGAGGTGTGGGTGTAAGGACTGTGCTGGTGGAGTGTGGGTGTGGGGTGTGCTGGGAGTGTGGTGTAAGGACTGTACTGGTGAGAGTGGGTGTAAGGACTGTGCTGGGGAGGTGTGGGTGTGGGACTGTGCTGGTGGGTGTGGGTGTGGGGTCTGTGCTGGGAGGTGTGGGTGTGGGACTGTGCTGGTGGAGTGTGGGTGTGGGACTGTGCTGGGGGTGTGGGTGTGGGACTGTGCTGGTAGAGTGTGGGTGGACTGTGCTGGGAGAGTGTGGGTGTAAGGACTGTACTGGTAGAGTGTGGGTGTAAGGACTGTGCTGGGGAGAGGTGTGGGTGTAAGGACTGTGCTGGTGGGGTGTGTAAGGACTGTGTACTGGTGAGATGTGGGTGTAGGGACTGTGCTGGGAGTGTGGGTTTGGACTGTGCTGGTAGAGTGTGGGTGTGAGGACTGTGCTGGTGGGGAGTGTGGGTGTAAGGACTGTGCTGGTAGGTGTGGGTGTGGGGACTGTGCGTTGGAGTGTGGGTGTAAGGACTGTGCTGGGAGGTGTGGGTGTAGGGACTGTGCTGGTGGGGTGTGGGTGTAAGGGACTGTGCTGGTGGGGTGTGGGTGTGGGACTGTGCTGGTAGAGTGTGGGTGTAGGGACTGTACTTGGGAGGTGTGGGTGTAAGGACTGTACTGGTGGGGTGTGGGTGTGGGACTGTGCTGGTGGGGTTTGGGTGGACTGTGCTGGTAGGTGTGGGTGTAAGGACTGTGCTGGTAGAGTGTGGGTGTAAGGACTGTGCTGGGGAGAGTGTGGTGTGGGACTGTACTGGTAGGTGTGGGTGTAAGGACTGTGCTGGGGAGTTGTGGGTGTGGGACTGTGCTGGTAGAGTGTGGGTGTAAGGACTGTACTGGGAGGTGTGGGTGTAAGGACTGTGCTGGTGAGAGGGTGTGGGGAGGTTTGGTGTAAGAATTGTGCTGGGAGGTGTGGGTGTGTGCTGGAGAGTGTGGGTGTGGGGACTGTGCTGGTGAGTGTGGGTGTAAGGACTGTGCTGGTGAGGGGTGGGTGTGGGACTGTACTGGTGGGGTGTGGGTGTGGGACTGTACTGGTGGGGAGTGTGGGTGTAAGGACTGTGAGAGTGTGGGTGTAGGACTGTGCTGGTAGAGTGTGGGTGTAAGGACTGTGCTGGTGGGGGTGTGGTGTAAGGACTGTGCTGGTAGGTGTGGGTGTAGGACTGTGCTGGTAGAGTGTGGGTGTGGGACTGTACTGGTAGGTGTGGGTGTGGGACTGTGCTGGTGGGGTGTGGGTGTGGGACTGGTGTGGAGTGTGGGTGTAAGGACTGTGCTGGTGGGGTGTGGGTGTAGGGCTGTGCTGGTGGGGGTGTGGGTGTGGTGTGCTGGTAGGTGTGGGTGTAAGGGTGTGCTGGGAGGTGTGGGTGTAGGACTGTGACTGGTAGAGTGTGGTGTGGGGACTGTGCTGTGAGAGTGTGGGTGTAAGGACTGTGCTGGTAGAGTGTGGGTGTGGGACTGTGGGGAGTGTGGGTGTAAGGGCCTGACTGGTAGAGTGTGGGTGTAGGACTGTGCTGGGAGGTGTGGGTGTGGACTGTGCTGGTAGGTGTGGGTGTGGGGACTGTGCTGGTAGGTGTGGGTATGGGACTGTACTGGTGGAGTGTGGGTGGACTGTGCTGGTGAGTGTGGGTGTGGGACTGTGCTGGTGGGTGTGGGTGTAGGGACTGTGCACTGGGGATGTGTGGGTGTGGGACTGTGCTGGTGGGGAGTGTGGGTGTAAGGACTGTGCTGGGAGGTGTGGGTGTGGGACTGTGCTGGGAGAGTGTGGGTGTGGGACTGTGCTGGTAGGTGGTGTGGGACTGTGCTGGTGGGGTGTGGGTGTGGGGCTGTGCTGGAGGTGTGGGTGTGGGACTGTGCATGGTGAGTGTGGGTGTAGGACTGTGCTGGTAGAGTGTGGGTGTGGGGACTGTGCTGGTAGGTGTGGGTGTGTGGGCTGTGGGAGTGTGGGTGTAAGGACTGTGCTGGGAGAGTGTGGGTGTAAGGACTGTACTGGGAGAGTGTGGGTGTAAGGACTGTACTGGTAGAGTGTGGGTGTAAGGACTGTACTGGTAGAGTGTGGGTGTAACGTGTGCTGGTGGGGATGGGTGTAAGGACTGTGCTGGTAGAGTGTGGGTGTAGGACTGTGCTGGGAGAGTGTGGTGTAGGGACTGTACTGGTAGAGTGTGGGTGTGGAAGGACTGTACTGGTAGAGTGTGGTGTAAGGACTGTACTGGTAGAGTGTGGGTGTAAGGGACTGCTGGTAGAGTGTGGGTGTAAGGACTGTACTGGTAGAGTGTGGGTGTAAGGACTGTGCTGGTAGAATGTGGGTGTTAGGACTGTGTTGGGGAGAGTGTGGGTGTAAGGACTGTGCTGGTAGAGTTTGGGTGTAGGACTGCACGTGAGTGTGGGTTTGGGTGTACTGGGGAGTGTGGGTGTGGGGTGTGCTGTTAGGTGTGGGTGTGGGACTGTACTGGTAGAGTGGGTGTAGGACTGTGCTGTGAGGTGTGGGTGTGGGACTGTGCTGGTGGGGAGTGTGGGTGTGGGACTGTGCTGGGGAGAGTGTGGGTGTGGGACTGTACTGGTGGGGGTGTGGGTGTGGGGACTGTTCTGGGAGAGTGTGGGTGTGGGACTGTGCTGGTGAGTGTGGGTGTGGACTGTGCTGGTGGAGTGTGGGTATAAGGGACTGTGCTGGTGGGGGTGTGGGTGGACTGTGCTGGTAGAGTGTGGGTGTGGGACTGTGCTGGTGGGGTGTGGGTGTAAGGACTGTGCTGGGGAGTGTGGGTGTAGGACTGTGCTGGTGGGGTGTGGTGTGTGGACTGTGCTAGGAGGTGTGGGTGTAAGGACTGTGCTGGGGAGAGTGTGGGTGTAGGGACTGTACTGGTAGGTGTGGGTGTGGGGATGTACTGGTGGGGTGTGGGTGTAAGGGTTGTGCTGGTAGGTGTGGGTGTAAGGTGTGCTGGTAGGTGTGGGTGTGGGACTGTGCTGGTGGGAGTGTGGGTGTAGGACTGTGCTGGGAGGTGTGGGTGTAAGGACTGTGCTGGTAGAGTGTGGGTGTATGGGACTGTACTGGTGGGGTGTGTGGGTGTAGGACTGTACTGGGAGAGTGTGGGTGTAAGGACTGTACTGGTAGAGTGTGGGTGTGGGACTGTGCTGGTAGAGTGTGGGTGTGGGGACTGTGCTGGTAGGTGTGGGTGTAGGGCTGTACTGGGAGAGTGTGGGTGTAGGACTGCAGAGTGTGAGGTAGGACTGTGCTGGTGGGGAGTGTGGGGTGTGGGACTGTACTGGTGGGGTGTGGGTGTAAGGACTGTGCTGGTAGAGTGTGGGTTGTGGGACTGTGCTGGTGGAGTGTGGGTGTGGGACTGTGCTGGTGGGGTGTGGGTGTAAGGACTGTGCTGGGAGGTGTGGGTGTGGGACTGTGCTGGAGGTGTGTAAGGACTGTGCTGGGAGGTGTGGGTGTGGACTGTGCTGGGAGGTGTGGGTGTAAGGACTGTGGTGGTGTGGGGTGTGGGT
>NW_024724384.1:0-8099 GCF_018991925.1 Homarus americanus
TACCTTACCTTACCTTACGTTGCCTTACCTTACCTTACGTTGCCTTACCTTACCTTGCCTTACCTTACGTTACCTTACCTTACCTTACCTTACCTTACCTTACCTTACCTTACGTTGCCTTACCTTACCTTACCTTACCTTATCTTACCTTACGTTGCCTTACCTTACATTACGTTGCCTTACCTTACCTTACCTTATCTTACCTTACCTTACCTTACCTTACCTTACCTTACCTTACCTTACCTTACCTTACCTTACTTTACCTTACCTTACCTCTGTTATAGCTTCCGTTTACCTGTAATCACTGATCAAGAGTCGTATTAGAGGTCAACTCGTAGTAACATTCATAACTGTTTATATGTTAAGTTTTCATAGTCTTTTGTCCATTTATTAAGAAAATAAACTATTATATATATAAAACAAAGAAGTCTGTCTGTCTGTGTGTCCGCACGAGAATCTCGGAAACTACTTAAACGGTCTGGACCAAACTTGGCATGGATAGCAAGTGTCATGTGGGGATCTCAAAAAGCTCCAACCAACCCGATCCGACCCAACCCTGTTTTCGCGTTGGTATACTCGCACAGTGGAGTATGCCGTGGTGAGCTGAACTCCAAGGGCTGCTGCAACTACGAGGAAATCTTGTTCGGCTCTGTAGGCCTCGATAATGCGCTCGCGATCTGTAGCACTTGTTATTCGGTGCCTCCGTGGCATGCTGGAGGGGCTCGGCGACGAAATGTATACGGGAGAAGCTGCACACTCGTAATGAAAATACTGAGTGTGTAGCACACCATCTCGACTCGGTGATTCGTTACTTGCTTCAAAAGTTCGAATTAGATCAACTAGTCTTTCGATCTACGAAAAACACTAAAACATAAACTTTTTGCATAGTTATGATGTTTTAAAGATTGTTACTTAGTTTTGTAAAATGTTGAAAGTATTAGTGAATTGTCAATGAAGAATGAGACGATTGTTGAAAGCAAGTAAACATTGTCACGTGTTGAACGACTGTTGAAAAGCTTTGGATGATTGTTGAACGGAAAGTAAAGATTGTTATTAATCAAGTGTAAGAATGTTGATTCCATTCGAAGATGTTGAAACCAAAAGTAACATTGTTCAATTGCAATTGAAAAAAGGTGTATTATTATTATTATTATTATTATTATTATTACTAACAATACAACATGTGGCTGCAACAACAGTAGAAATTAGAAATAAGATAAAAAGTCCCTGGCTCACTGATACGTTATGACAAAGTTGTTGGCAAATATATGGTATGGAAATTGTGTTGATACTCTCTCTCTCTCTCTCTCTCTCTCTCTCTCTCTCTCTCTCTCTCTCTCTCTCTCTCTGTGTCTCTCTCTCTCTCACACACACACAAACCACAAACAAACAACACATCACAAACAAACAAGCAAGCAACAACACAACACAAACAATAATGACACCACAAAAAACATCATTCTAAAAAACAAACAATAAAACAAACAAAAACAATAAAACAAACAAACATACCAACAAACAATAAAACAAACAAACAATCAAACAATAAAACGAACAAACGAAGAATAAAACAAAACAAACAATAAAACAAACAAACAGTAAAACAAACAAACATACATAAAAACAATCAAACAAACATAAAAACAATAAAAAAACAGACCCTCTTCAACAAACCACCACCACCAAGGACTTCACTAACCTACCACCTCCACCACCACCTCCTACAACACTATTTATAATCCCAAAACTTCCCAAAGGTCACTCCTGCTCGGTGACCTTTGGGGGTTAACACTGCCCACTGGTCTAGATCTGGCGAGAAAACTGCCCCACCCAAAGGTCACTTGATGGGTGTCACAAAGCGCCTGCTGGGTGATTTAGGTGAGTCTTCCCCAGCCCTCCCCCATCCCCCCTCTCCAACCCAGGGTCACAGTGTGTAAGGTTAAGGCGTTTGAATTTTAATTTAGTTGATGATGGTATAATGCAGAGGAGGAGGAGGAGGAGGAGGAGGAGAAGAAGAAAAAGAAGAAGAACAACAACAACAACAACAAGGCTAGATTACGTTAGGTTACGTTAGGTTAGGTTAGGCTAGATTAGGTTAAGTTAGGTTAGGTCTGGTCAGGTTACATTATGCATGAAGGTATTCATTTATATGTATATTTATGATCTACAGGATCGTTTATGGCCAGTCAAAAGCTTCTAGAAAAGATAAATTCATAGAAGTTATCACTAAAGGCCAATTATCCCTATTTAGTGTAACATACAGTATATATTCGGTGGAGTTCCGCTTTTATTTGTTTGTTTTCGTATTATTTAAGTCATTTATTTGTTAACATTTAGCTTAGAATAAGTAAATATTATACAAAACAAAACATTGAAAAACTCACAAGTGAATTTGTAACATATAATCAAGTCGAGATAATATTACCAATACCACGTGCTGGTCAAGCTCCGAAAGCGTTGTCCGGGGGTCTAGCTAACCTCTGGTCGGGGCTTGACCAACACGAAAAAAAAAAATTTTTTTACTAAACGTGATTTTGGCAACCTGTGGTGTAATAGTCAACATGCTCGCCTTGCAAGCGAGTGGACCCCTGTTCGATTCCCGGACGGAGTAAAACTATGAGCATTTTTTTTTACGTCATTTGGCTTTCTATTTACCAGTAAATGGGAACCTGAATGTTAATCGATTTGCGGATCTTATTCTGGAATAATGGTTAGCTAGTGCAGTTGCCGAGTTGTCCGGTCTTCTCGGACTATTCAATAAAAGTGCGTCATACAACTCGTTAACTTAGGGTGTGGTTGTGGTGTTGGCGACAGATTCTAACACCTTAAACAAATTCACGCCTAGGTTGCTCTAGAGCCGGCCATCCTCGTACACGGAGGGCAACCATTATTGTTACGTGTGTAATATTACCATCACTACCACAACCAGCATTATCACTACTATTGTCATCTTCTCAACTATCATCATTCCTTCCCTCTTCCTCCTCCTGCCTCCATATTTTAATAATTATCGTCTCAATTAGTATTATTATCATCATTATTTTTATTATTATAAAAACCGTATTATTATTATTATTATTATTATTATTAACAATACAACATGTGGGTGGAACAACAGTAGAAATTAGAAATAAGATAAAAAGTTGTATTAAATTAACAATTAAAACACAAACAAGAACCACAGGTACAAGTCGATCAGTTTTTTATCATGAGAGAGAGAGAGAGAGAGAGAGGGAGAGAGAGGGGGAGAGGGAGAGAGGGGGGGAGAGAGAGAGTCCCTGGCTCAATGTTACGTTATGACAAAGTTGTTGGTAAATATATGGTATGGAAATTGTGTTGATTCTCTCTCTCTCTCTCTTTCTCTCTCTCTCTCTCTCTCTCTCTCTCTCTCTCTCTCTCTCTCTCTCTCTCACACACACACCAACCACAAACATACAACACATCACAAACAAACAAGCAAGCAACAACACAACACAAACAATAATGACACCACACAAAACAATCAAACAAACAATAAAACAAACAAACAATAAAACGAACAAACGAAGAATAAAACAAAACAAACAAACAATAAAACATATAAACAAACAATAAAACAAACAAACAATCAAACAAACAATAAAACGAACAAACGAAGAATAAAACAAAACAAACAAACAATAAAACATACAAACAAACAATAAAACAAACAAACAAAAACAATAAAAAAAACAGACCCTCTTCAACAAATCACCACCACCAAGGACTTCACTAACCTACCACCTCCAACTCCACCTCCTACAACACTATTTATAATCCCGAAACTTCCCAAAGGTCACTCCTGCCTCGGTGACCTTTGGGGGTTAACACTGCCCACTGGTCTAGATCTGGCGAGAAAACTGCCCCCACCCAAAGGTCACTTATTGGGTGTAACAAAGCGCCTGCTGGGTGATTTAGGTGAGTCTTCCCCAGCCCTCCCCCATCCCGCCTCTCCAACCCAAGGTCACAGTGTGTAAGGTTAAGGCATTTGAATTTTAATTAGCTGAAGAAATAATGGCTGAGAGGAGGAGGAGGAGGAGAAGACTAGAGTGTATCAGGGTTACGTTAGGCTACATTAGGTTAAGTTAGGTTAGGTCTGGTCAGGTTACATTATGCATGAAGGTCTCATTTATATGTATATTTATGATCTACAGGATCGTTTATGGCCAGTCAAAAGTTTCCAGAAAAGAGAAATACATAGAAGTTATCACTAATGGCCAATTATCCCTATTTAGTGTAACATACAGTATATATTAGGTGGAGTTCCGCTTTTATTTGTTTGTTTTCGTATTATTTAAGTCATTTATTTGTTAACATTTAGCTTTGAATAAGTAAATATTATAAAAAAAAACATTGAAAAACTCACAAGTGACTTTGTAATATATAATTAAGTCGAGATGATATTACCAACACCACGTGCTGGTCAAGCTCCGAAGAGTTGTCCGGGGGTCTAGCTAACCTCTGGTCGGGGCTTGACCAGCACGAAAAAAAAAAAAAACTTTTTGTTTACTAAACGTGATTTTGGCAACCTGAGGTGTAATAGTCAGCATGTTCGCCTTGCAAGCAAGTGGACCCGTGTTCGATTCCCGGACAGAGTGAAACTATGAGCATTTTTTTTACGCCATCTGGCTTTCTATTAGAATGTTTATTTTACGCCCAAGTTTCATTCAGCCCAGGAATTATTTCTCCGAATATTTTAATTACTTCATTAATTATTTCATTATATACGCCGTTGAACAAGGAAAATTACCTTAAAGGTTAAATCTTACTATTTATTTACAAAAGTAACTAAAGCTGATGACGGAATTTTATACAGAATATATACAACAACAAAAATCAGAAAACTCATGTAATAATAAATGAACAATAAAGTGTAACACAGAATAACAGACAGACACAGACAGGCAATCAGAGACAGAGACAAAAACTATTATCCATCAAGGTCTTGGTGTGTTTCACAGATAGACATGTACGACTATACACACATGACAGTGTTGTGTTGTGTTGTAGGGAGAGTTGTGTTGTGTTGTATTGTAGGGAGAGTTGTGATGTGTTGTGTTGTAGGGAGAGTTGTGTTGTGTTGTATTGTAGGGAGAGTTGTGTTGTGTTGTATTGTAGGGAGAGTTGTGTTGTGTTGTATTGTAGGGAGAGTTGTGTTGTGTTGTATTGTAGGGAGAGTTGTGTTGTGTTGTAGTGTAGGGAGAGTTGTGATGTGTTGTGTTGTAGGGAGAGTTGTGTTGTGTTGTGTTGTAGGGAAAGTTGTGTTGTGTGTTGTACAGGAAAGTTGTGTTGTGTTGTATTGTAGGAGAGTTGTACAGGTTGTATTGTAGGGAAAGTTGTGTTGTGTTGTATTGTAGGAGAGATGTGTTGGTGTTGTATTGTAGGGAGAGTTGTGTTGTGCGCTAGTTGTAGGAGAGCGTTGTGTTGTATTGTAGGGAGAGTTGTTGTGTTGTATTGTAGGGAAAGTTGTGTTGTGTTGCATTGTAGGAGTTGTGTGTTGTATTGTAGGGGAGAGTTGTGTTGTGTTGGTATTGCAGGGGAGAGTTGGTGTTGTGTTGTATTGGTAGGAGAGAGTTAGGCAGGTTGTATTGTAGTGGAAAGTTAGGTTGTGTTGTATTGTAGGGAGAGCTAGGTTGTGTTGTATTGTAGGGAGAAAGTTGTGTTTTGTTGCATTGTATTGTAGGGAGAGTTGTAACAGGTTGTATTGTAGGGAGAGTTGTGTTGCATTGTAGGGAGAATTGTGTTGTGTTGTATTGTAGTGAGAGTTGCTTTGTAAGCAGGCCAGGGAGAGCTAGGTTGTGTTGTATTGTATTGTAGGGAGAGTTGTGTTGTATTGTAGGGAGAGTTGTGTTGTGTTGTATTGTAGGGAGAGTTGTGTTGTGTTGTATGTTAGGGAGAGTTGTGTTGTGTTGTATTGTATTGTAGGGAGAGTTGTGTTGTATTGTATGGAGAGTTGTTTTGTGTTGTATTGTAGGGAGAGTTGTGTTGTATTGTATTGTAGGGAGAGTTGTGTTCTGTTGTGTTTTAGGGAGAGTTGTGTTGTGTTGTATTGTGTTGTAGTGAGAGTTGTGTAGTGTTTATGTCTGTTTGTCTACCTGTCTGTCTTGCCACTCTGTCTGTATCCGTTTGTATGTGTCTGTCTGTCTGTCTCTGAAGGATTCTCTCTCTCTGGCTAGAAAAAAAAGGCTCTCTTTGTCTGTTCTTTCTGCATATGTCTATCTGTCGGTATGTCTGTCTCTGTGTGTATGTGTCCGTCTCGCTGTCTGTTTGTCTCTCTGTCTTTTTCACTTTGTCTTTCTCCGTTTGTATGCTTGTCCCTGTCTGTCTACTATGTCTACCTGTCTGTCTGTCTGTCTCTACGTATTTTTGTGTCTGTTTATGTCTGTCTGTCTGTTTGTGTTTGTCTCTCTCTCTCTGACTGTGTCTGACCGTCGGTTTCTGTTTGTCTGTCTTTCTCACACTGTCGGTCTCTGTCTGTCTCTCTGTTTATCTGTTTGTCTGCCTAATTGTCTTTCTCACTTTGTTTGCGTGTCTTCTCTGTTCCTTTATGTCTCTTTGTCTGTGTCTGATTGCCTGTCTCTGTATGGCTATCATTCTGTGTCTGTGTGTCTTGTCTTTGAAAGTCTGCTATGTCAGTCTGTCTGTCTGTTTATTTGTTTGTCTTTCTCTGTTTGTCTGTCTGTCAGTCTTTGTCATTCTCTATATGTCTCTGCCTGCTTGTCTCTGTATGTCTGTTTACCTGTCTGTTTTTTATGTGTGGCTGCCTATGTCTGTCTGTCAGTCTTTCTCTGTTTGTCTATTTATCCCTGTCTGTCTGTTTGTCTGACTCTCTCTGTCTGTGTCCATCTGTCTGTCTGTTAGTCTTTCTCACTGTCTGTCTGTGTCTGTTTGTCTGTCTATGTCTGTCTCTGCCTTTCTGTTTTTCTCACAATCTCTGTCTGTCAGTCTCTGTATGTCTATCTGTCTGTCTATCTTTCTTGTCTGTCTTTCTGTCTCTCTAACAATCAGTCTGTCTGTCTGTTCTCCTGTATTTGTATCTCATTGTTTGTCTGTCAGTCTGTCTCTGTGTCTTTCTCTGTTTATCTGTCTGTCTGTCTGTCTGTCTTCCTGTCTATCTGTATCTGTTTCTCTGTTTATCTCTGGCTTTCTGTCTATCTGTCCGTTTTTCGGTCTGTCTGTTTCTGCCAGACTGTCTCTGTCCGTCTGTCTTATATTGTAGGGAGAGTTGTGTTGTGTAGTATTGTAGGGAGAGTTGTGTTGTGTTGTATTGTAGGGAGAGTTGTGTTGTGTTGTATTGTAGGGAGAGTTGTGTTGTGTTGTATTGTAGGGAGAGTTGTGTTGTGTTGTGTATTGTAGGGAGAGTTGTGTTGTGTGTTGTAGGGAGAGTTGTGTTGTATTGTAGGGAGAGTTGTGTTGTGTAGTATTGTAGGGAAAGTTGTGTTGTGTTGTATTTTAGGGAGAGAGTTGTGTTGTTTTGTATTGTAGGGAGAGTTGTGTTGTGTTGTATTGTAGGGAGAGTTGTGTTCTGTTGTGTTGTATTGTAGGGAGAGTTGTGTTGTGTTGTATTGTAGGGAGAATTCTGTTGTACTGTATTGTAGGGAGAGTTGTTTTGTGTTATTTTGTAGGGAGAGTTGTGTTGTATTGTATTGTAGGGAGAGTTCTGTTGTACTGTATTGTAGGGAGAGTTGTGTTGTGTTGTGTTATGTTGTATTGTAGGAAGAGTTGTGTTGTGTTATGTTGTATTGTAGGGAGAGTTGTGTTGTATTGTAGGGAGAGTTGTGTTGTGTTGTAGGGTGAGTTGTCTTGTGTTGTATTATAGGGTGTGTTGTTTTGTGTTGTGTTGTAGGGAGTGTTATATGGTGTTGTATTGTAGGGAGAGTTGTGTTGTGCTGTGTTATGTTGTATTGTAGGGAGAGATGAGTTGTGTTGTATTGTAGGGAAGGTTGTGTTGTGTTGCATTGTAGGTAGAGTTGTATTGTATTGTAGGGAGAGTTGTGTTGTGTTGTATTGTAGGGAGAGTTGTTTTGTGTTGTGTTGTAGGGAGTGTTATATGGTGTTGTATTGTATGGAGAGTTGTGTTG
>NW_024724385.1:0-16173 GCF_018991925.1 Homarus americanus
CCTCATTGAGTATAACAAAGTCCCCTAATCTAATATAACAAAGTCCCCTGATCGAGTATAACAAAGTCCCCTGATCTAGTATAACAAAGTCCCCTGATCTAGGATAACAAAGTCCCCTGATCTAGTATAACAAAGTCCCCTGATCTAGTATAACAAAGTCCCCTGATCGAGTATAACAAAGTCCCCTGATCTAGTATAACAAAGTCCCCTCATTGAGTATAACAAAGTCCCCTAATTTAATATAACAAAGTCCCCTGATCTAGTATAACAAAGTCCCCTCATCTAGTATATCAAAGTCCCTGATCTAGTATAACAAAGTCCACTGATCTAGTATAACAAAGTCCCCTGATCTAGTATAACAAAGTCCCCTGATCTAGTATAACAAAGTCCCCTGATCGAGTATAACAAAGTCCCCTGATCTAGTATAACAAAGTCCCCTGATCGAGTATAACAATGTACCCTGATCTAGTATAACAAAGTCCCCTGATCTAGTATAACAAAGTCCCCTGATCAAGTATAACAAAGTCCCCTGATCTAGTATAACAAAGTCCCCTGATCTAGTATAACAAAGTCCCCTGATCTAGTATAACAAAGTCCCCTGATCGAGTATAACAAAGTCCCCTGATCTAGTATAACAAAGTCCCCTGATCTAGTATAACAAAGTCCCCTAATCTAATATAACAAAGTCCCCTGATCTAGTATAACAAAGTCCCCTAATCTAGTATAACAAAGTCCCCTGATCTAGTATAACAAAGTCCCCTGATCTAGTATAACAAAGTCCCCTGATCTAGTATAACAAAGTCCCCTGATCCAGTATAACAAAGTCCCCCGATCTAGTATAACAAGCACAGTCTGGTATAGCAAAGGTCCTGATCTGGTATAACAAAGTCCTGATCTAGTATAACAAAGTCCCCTGATCTAGTATAACAAAGTCCCCTGATTGAGTATAACAAAGTCCCCTAATTGAATATATCAAAGCCCCCTGATCGAGTATAACAAAGTCCCCTAATCTAATATAACAAAGTCCCCTGATCGAGTATAACAAAGTCCCCTGATCTAGTATAACAACGTCCCCTGATCTAGTATAACAAAGTCCCCTGATCTAGAATAACAAAGTCCCCTGATCTAGTATAATAAAAAACCCTGAACGAGTATAACAAAGTCCCCTAATTGAATATATCAAAGCCCCCTGATCGAATATAACAAAGTCCCCTAATCTAATATAACAAAGTCCCCTGATCGAGTATAACAAAGTCCATTGATCTAGTATAACAACGTCCCCTGATCTAGTATAACAAAGTCCCCTGATCTAGAATAACAAAGTCCCCTGATCGAGTATAACAAAAGTCGCCAGTCTGGCGCAAAGTCCCTGATCTGGTATAGAAATTCCATGATCTAGTATAACCAAAATCTACTGATCGAATTAACAAAGTCCCTGATCGGTATAACAACGTCTGATCTAGTATAACCAACGTCCTGATCTGGTATAACAAGGTCCCTGATCTGGTATAGCAAAGTCCTGATCTGAGTATAACCAAAGGTCACAGTCTGAGTATAACAAAGTCCTGATCAGGTATAGCAAAAAGTACAGTCTGTAAAGTCCCTGATTATAGGTATAACAAAGAGTCCTAATCTAGTATAACTGAGTCCTAATCTAGTATAACAAAGTCCCCTGATCCAGTATAACAAAGTCCCCTGATCTAGTATAACAAAGTCCCCTGATCTAGTATAACAAAGTCCCCTGATCTAGTATAACAAAGTCCCCTGATCTAGTATAACAAAGTCCCCTGATCTAGTATAACAAAGTCCCCTGATCGAGTATAACAAAGTCCCCTGATCTAGTATAACAAAGTCCCCTGATCTAGTATAACAAAGTACTCTGATCGAGTATAATAAAGTCCCCTGATCAAGTATAACAAAGTCCCCTGATCGAGTATAACAAAGTCCCCTGATCTAGTATAACAAAGTCCCCTGATCTAGTATAACAAAGTCCCCTAATCGAGTATAATAAAGTCCCCTGATCGAGTATAACAAAGTCCCCTGATCTAGTATAACAAAGTCCCCTAATCTAATATAACAAAGTCCCCTGATCTAGTATAACAAAGTCCCCTAATCGAGTATAACAAAGTAGCCTAATCTAGTATAACAAGAGTCCCTAATCAAGAGTATAACGAAGTCCCTGATCCATTATAACCAAAGTCCCTGATCTCTGAGTATAACAAAGTCCCTAATCTAGTATAACAAAAGTCCCTGATCTGGTATAAGAAAGTCCTAATCTATTAATATAACAAAGTCCTGATCTGGTATAACCAAAAGGGTCTGATCTAGTATAACAAAGTCCCTAATCTAGCCTTAAGCAAGGTCCTGATCCTGAGTATAGCAAAGGTCCTGAGTCTGGTATAACAAAGTCCTGATCTGTAGTATAACCAAGTCCCTAATCTAGTATAGCAAAATTCCTGATCTAGTATAACAAAGTCCCCTAATCTAGTATAACAAAGTCCCCTGATCGAGTATAACAAAGTCCCCTGATCTAGTATAACAAAGTCCCCTGATCTAGTATAACAAAGTCCCCTAATCTAATATAACAAAGTCCCCTGATCTAGTATAATATAAAACCCTGAACGAGTATAACAAAGTCCCCTGATCTAGTATAATAAAAACCCCTGATCTAGTATAACAAAGTCCCCTGATCGAGCATAACAAAGTCCACTAATCTAATATAACAAAGTCCCCTAATCGAGTATAACAAAGTCCCCTGATCTAGTATAATAAAAACCCCTGAACGAGTATAACAAAGTCCCCTGATCTAATATAACAAATGCCCCTAATCGGGTATAACAAAGTCCCTAATCTAATATATAACAAAGTCCTGATCAGTGTAACAAAGTCCCTGATCTGGTATAATAAAACCGCCGGGCTGGTATAATAAAGTCCTGATCAGGTATAGCAAAGTCCCCTAATCTGAGTATAACAACGTCCCTGATCCCAGGTATAACCCAAAGTCCCTACAGTCTGGTATAACAACATCCTGATCTAGTATAGCAAGTCCTGATCTGGTATAACAAAGTCCCTGAAGTCAGGTATAACAACTTCTCCTGATCTAGTATAACAAAGTCCCCTGATCTAGTATAACAAAGTCCTCTGATCTAGTATAACAAAGTCCCCTGATCGAGAATAACAAAGTCCCCTGATCTAGTATAACAACATCCCCTGATCTAGTATCACAAAGTCCCCTGATCTAGTATAACAAAGTCCCCTGATCTAGTATAACAAAGTCCCCTGATCTAGTATAACAAAGTCCCCTGATCGAGTATAACAAAGTACCCTAATCTAGTATAACAAAGTCCCCTGATCGAGTATAACAAAGTCCCCTGATATAGTATAACAAAGTCCCCGATCATTATAGCAAGTCCCTGATCTAGTATAACCAGAATTACGATCTGGTATAACAAAGGTCCCCCGATCGAGTATAACCAAGAGTCCTGATCAGGTATAACAAAGATCCCTGATCTGGTATAACAAGTCACGATCCAAGTATAACAAAGTCCTGATCTGGTATAACAAGAGTCCCCGATCTGGTATAAAGTCCCCTGATCCGGAGTATAACAAAGAATCCCTGATATAGTATAACCAAAGTCCCCGATCCAAGTATAACAAAGTCCCTGATCGGTATAATAAAGTCTGATCTAGTATAACAAGGTCTGATCTGAGTATAACCGAAGTCTGATCTAGTATAACAAAGTCCCCTGATCTAGTATAACAAAGTCCCCTGATCTAGTATAACAAAGTCCCCTGATCTAGTATAACAAAGTCCCCTGATCTAGTATAACAAAGTCCCCTGATCTAGTATAACAAAGTCCCCTGATCTAGTATATCAAAGTCCCCTGATCTAGTATAATATAGTCCCCTGATCGAGTATAACAAAGTCCCCTAATCGAGTATAACAAAGTCCCCTGATCTAGTATAATAAAAAACCCTGATCTAGTATAACAAAGTCCCCTGATCGAGTATAACAAAGTCCCCTAATCTAATATAACAAAGTCCCCTGATCTAGTATAATAAAAACCCCTGAACGAGTATAACAAAGTCCCCTGATCGAGTATAACAAAGTCCCCTGATCGAGTATAACAAAGTCCCCTAATCTAATATAACAAAGTCCCCTAATCGGAGTATAACAAAGTCCTCTGCTCGAGTATAATAAAGTCCCCTGATCGAGTATAACAAAGTCCCCTAATCGAGTATAACAAAGTCCCCTGATCTAGTATAATAAAAAACCCTGATCTAGTATAACAAAGTCCCCTGATCGAGTATAACAAAGTCCCCTAATCTAATATAACAAAGTCCCCTGATCTAGTATAATAAAAACCCCTGAACGAGTATAACAAAGTCCCCTGATCTAGTATAATAAAAACCCCTGATCTAGTATAACAAAGTCCCCTGATCAAGTATAACAAAGTCCCCTAATCTAATATAACAAAGTCCCCTGATCGAGTATAACAAAGTCCCCTGATCTAGTATAATAAAAACCCATGAACGAGTATAACAAAGTCCCCTGATCGAGTATAACAAAGTCCCCTAATCTAGTATAACAACGTCCCCTGATCGAGTATAACAAAGTCCCCTGATGTAGTATAACAACATCCCCTGATCTAGTATAACAAAGTCCCCTGATCTAGTATAACAAAGTCCCCTGATCGAGTATAACAACATCCCCTGATCTAGTATAACAAAGTCCCCTGATCTAGTATAACAAAGTCCCCTGATCTAGTATAACAAAGTCCCCTGATCGAGTATAACAAAGTCCCCTGATCTAGTATAACAACATCCCCTGATCTAGTATCACAAAGTCCCCTGATCTAGTATAACAAAGTCCCCTGATCTAGTATAACAAAATCCCCTGATCTAGTATGACAAAGTCCCCTGATCTAGTATAACAAAAAGTCCCCTGATCTAGTAATAACAAAAGTCCCCTGATCTAGTATAACAAAGTCCCCTGATCTAGTATAACAAAGTCCCTGATCAGTATAACAAAGTCCCTCGATCTAGTATAACAAAGTCCCCTCGATCGAGTATAACAAAGTCCCCTGGATCTAGTGCATAACAAAGTCCCCTGATCTAGTATAACAAAGTCCCCTGATCTAGTATAACAAAGTCCCCCTGATCTAGCATAACAAAAAGTCCCTGGATCTAGTATATAACAAAGTCCCCTGATCGAGTATAACAAAGTCCCCGGATCTAGTATATAACAAAGTCCCTGATCTATATAACAAAGTCCTCAATCTAGTATAACAAAGTCCCCTGATCTAGTGCTAACAAAGTCCCCATCTAGTGCACGTCCTGATCTAGTATAACAAAGTCCCTGATCTAGTATAACAAAGTCCTGATCGAGTATAAATAAAGTCCTGATCTAGTATATAACAAAGTCCCCCTGATCGAGTATAACAAAGTCCCCTGATCTAGTATAACAAAGTCCCCTTACAGTATACCAAAGTCCCCTGATCTAGTATAACAAAGTCCCCCGATCTAGTATAACAAAGCCCCCTCATCGAGTATAACAAAGTCCCCTAATTGAGTATATTAAAGCCCCCTGATCGAATATAACAAAGTCCCCTCATCTAATATAACAAAGTCCCCTGATCGAGCAAAACAAAGGCCACTGATCTAGTATAACAAAGGCCCCTTATCTAGTATAACAAAGCCCCCTCATCGAGTATAACAAAGTCCCCTAATTGAGTATATCAAAGCCCCCTAATCAAATATAACAAAGTCCCCTCATCGAATATAACAAAGTCCCCTGATCGAGCAAAACAAAGGCCACTGATCTAGTATAACAAAGCCCCCTCATCGAGTATAACAAAGTCCCCTAATTGAGTATATCAAAGCCCCCTAATCAAATATAACAAAGTCCCCTCATCGAATATAACAAAGTCCCCTGATCGAGCAAAACAAAGGCCACTGATCTAGTATAATAAACCCCGCAGATCCGGTATAATAAAACCCGCTGATCCAGTATAACAAAGTCCCCTCATCGAGTATAACAAAGTCCCCCGATCGAGTAAAACAAAATCCCCCGATCGAGTATAACAAAGTCCCCTGATCGAGTATCACATGTGATTAATGGCACCAGAGGGACAAAGACAAAAAATGGCAACAATTGCCTTACGTGTGATTAACGGCAGCTGTGTTTTTGAAACAAAAAATGGCAACAATTGCCTTACGTGTGATTAACGGCAGCTGTGTTTTTGAAACAAAAAATGGCAACAATTGCCTTACGTGTGATTAACGGCAGCTGTGTTTTTGAAACAAAAAATGGCAACAATTGCCTTACGTGTGATTAACGGCACCGGTGTGGCAAAAACGAAAAATGGTAACAATTGCCTTACGTGTGATTAACTGCAGCAGCAGTGAGGCAAAAACGAAAAATATCAAGAATCCCCTCACAAAAGATTAACAACAGCAGAGTGGCAAAAAAGAAAAATGGCAACGATTGCCTTACGTGTGATTAACGGCAGCGGTGTAAGTGACCGACTGCGTGGAGACGAGGAGGTAAACGTCGTGGCTGGAAGAGAGAGAATCGTGACATACCAAAGGACATCGCTAAGGGTAAATGAAAGTGATATGGAGGAAGAGTAAATGAAACAAATAAGGAACCGTGAAAGAATATGAAGATATTTTGGGGATTAAAGTGGAAAAAAAAGCTAAGCACAAAGGAAAGTGTTTCAATACTGTTAATTATCATCTAAACTATGTCCCATGAGAGTAGTGACAATACCTGTACACAGACAAGCCTCTTCATTACACGTATCTATCGCTTTAATGTTTTCAGGATATGTTTAATCAGCCTGTTTACATGTGAGGGATGGTTATAATAAGGTATAATTGGACAGGTAAAGTACACAAATTATATAAAACATAACTTCACCAACACTTCACTATAATCTTCATAAGTGATACTGACAATTGTGTGGAACATCACAACTTCCTGTGACATTTATTTATTATATAACTGGTGATGGAGCTTAGGACTTTTATGAATTATGTCTCAGATAATATAGATATGGTATAAAAAAATAAATATCACACAAAAACATTTCTAATAGAGGGACATTAAGTTTACTTTCAGTGAAGATCTATCAGTCGCTACACACGGGACTCAGAGCGTGAAAAAGTCTACGGTGGGTGGCAGCCACGTTTCACTTACTCTCGGTAAAAATTCATGTATTATAAATTTAAGGTATCTCTCTATCTCAGCCTGCAGATACTAACGTCATGACCTGGTATATGCTCTCTTTGCCGTATATTTTAAATAAAAAAATAATAAAAAAAAATTTTATATAAAAAAAAAAAAAAATTATATAAAAAAAAATATATTTATATAAAAAAAAATATTTTTATATAAAAAAAAATTATATAAAAAAACTATTTTTATATAAAAAAAAATAATAAACATTTTTATATAAAAAAAACTATAAAAAAAAATTTATATATAAAAAAAAAATATTTTTATATATAAAAAAAAAATTTGATATAAAAAAAATATTTTTATATAAAAAAAATTTTATAAAAAAAAAATTATAAAACAAAATTATATAAAAAAATATTTTTATATAAAAAAAAATTTATATAAAAAAAATAAAAAAATTTTATATAAAAAAAAATTATTTTTATATATAAAAAAAATTTTATATATAAAAAAAATATTTTATATAAAAAAAAATTTATATATAAAAAAAAATTTATAAAAAAAAAATTTATTTTTATATAAAAAAAATAAACAGAAATTTGATATAAAAAACATTTATATAAAAAAAATATTTTTATAACAAAAAAAAAATTTAATATAAAAAAATAAAAAATAAATTATATAAATTTATATAAATATGTGTGAACGGACTGGTTAATTGGACGAGCAGCCGATTCAAGGTTGGTAACTAAACTTGTAACCTTATGTTATATATATGTATGTTTATATGCTGCATTTATTGAATGTATATATTATATATTATATTACTTCTTACGAAATGTGTTAGGCACGATGTGACCGAGAACAGAGAATAAAGAGCCAGCCAGACAGACCGTGTGACTCTTAATTCTCCCATTAAATAACCCAAGATACTACACCTTAAACACACATCAACGTAATAATTAAAAGCTAATACAAATCCTCACTCGATATCCACCTTCAACACACGCCTCCTTCAACCACCCTATATCGACCTTCTTCGTCACACTGGACAATTTCCCATTTTCTGCTAGCTGGACCCATTGTAATAGGCCCCTGTCTCATCAACAGAACGTATTATATAAATGGGTCAATACATCTGATATTATATTCAGATTCACCCCCTGTAACTTTCCACTGTCTATGAGTGAGACATGATATGGACACGTGAGCGGGCAACTCACCCAAGAGGGCGAGACCCATAGCTCAGCATTTCTGTAAGCACGCACTGCCATGCCCTTAAGCTTCAGTAACTCGCCTCAACTCGTATCGTAAGGGCGTGACCTAACGTTTATCGTACATAAACGCCGTCCCTTTCTCATTCACTCCTAGACAGTGAGACTTACGGTTGATATACACTCAGGAATTATATCTACAACCTTTTATAATAAAACAAAGGAACTACCGTTTGGGTTTCGTTACTTAAAACCCAAATATAAATATGTGTGAAAGGACTGGTTAATTGGACAAGCAGCCGATTCACCATCCCTAAATTAAAGATCACATGATATGAACGTTTGTTGATTTGTATATGTTATAATTATAGGGAAAGTTTTGCTATACAAGTGTCATGACGCAGATGTCTGGCACAGGTGGGACATGTAATGTAGACATATATAAAAAAACGGTCCGACTAATTTCCCAAATGTAGCCGCAATGAAGTCAAATAATGGTCCTAGATGAATAAATCGGACTGCCAATCACTTCTCGACTAGTATTTGGTGTCACAAAGTCTCAAAAATATTGGAAAACTTAATTTAAACTGAGTTAATAGATCGAGTGCATGTACCGATAAAACGCTGACCGCCATGTAACTAGGGGAGACAACTGTTGTCGTTTCTCAGCAAATATTTTTTCTATTCAATTGAATATAATGCTTCACCCTTCAGTTATGTAAACACAAAACAACTAATTTACCTTATGTGTGTTAGGCGGAGGTAGAGTCTCGGTCCTTTTCTTCCAAACTTCGTACCTGTTTCTTCACTTCGTCTTCTTTGCATCTTGAGGTAAAGTGACATAAAAATACTACTCATCTGTGTCGACTACAACACAACACAGACCTTGTTAGTAGAACTGATCCCTAAAGCTGAACATTTTACTGTAATAAGCCTCAGTGTGTCTCACTACCTGAAGTTGGCACCGTTATACGTTTCCAGCACTGGCGGGGCAGGTGTTAGTACACTACAGAGAACATCTAATATCCTCCCCTGACACATCAAGGCTCATGGGTCAACAAATCACAAATATGTGGTTTATGGACCTGTAATACTCTAGAAACTCAAATTAAAAATAATACTAATAATAATAATGATGACATTTAATTCTGGATGTTACGTTAATCAGCTAAGCTCAAACAGGTAACTTGCATTTACCTTAACCATTTCTGAAAAAGAAAATATTGTATTAGATATAGAATGTATGTGCGTCCATTAAACAGGCTGCTTTATGAATCATAGTACTAACACAACCAATATTTAACATCTCTACATAATAAGGATTACAAAACACAATTATGTTGTGGTTGCCGAGGTAGTGGTAAGGCTAACTGAAACAATTTTATTGATGTATTAAACAATGTAATGTATTAACTCAGTCACTATCGAGTCTCACCCAAGAGGCATATATCGCTGTTTTCTTCTCTTTATTCAACAGTACATTTCCTTTGATGAATAAAATACAAATATGGTGATGGACAAAAAAAATCATGAAAACTGCTTGAGGCAAATCTAAATCTATCCAAAAGTTATCAAATGTCTTTAGTTTTACCTATATATGCTGCCCTACAGCTAGCACACGTAAATTGATAAACGACTGAGGATTGCAGGTATGTGGGTATGGTGTCTTTAATTTTAAAGAATTTCTTAATTGAACTCTGGGTTTTAAAGACTAGTCTAAGAGAAATTTGTGGATAGAATTCATTGAAAAGCTTCTTAAGTTTATTTCTAAGGGTGAAACTGAGTGGGCCTGTGTACAGGATGGTGAGATAGAATATTTAGGGACAGTGTGTATTTGAGGCTGTGTGGGACTAAAAAACCTAATTAGGGTTTTGCCAATGTAAGTGTCTGTAAATCTCTTAGGGAAGCCATTATTAAAGAGTAGTTACTTTATGTATTTTAGTTCAATGTCCAAGTGGAAATAGCTTGAACAGATATTGAAGGCTCTGTTGGTAAGAGTACGTACTAGATTATCTTTGTAATGAAGAGGAATAAAAAATGAAAATTTTGAACTCAAACCAGTGAAAGTTGATTTCTGTATAAGGCTGTCTCGAAACTGTTATGAAGACGGTGGATATTAACATCAAGGAATGAAAGAATATTTTCCTTTTCCAATTCACAAGTAAATTTGATGTTGCCATGTTTCGAATTTAAATAATTTAGGAACATAGGGACGTGATCAATTGATCTGAAAATTAAAAAAGTGTCATCAACAAACCGACGATAGAACAAAGGCTTAAATTGGGGGGACATTCGGGAAGCCAAAGCTTCTCGTGGTGACAGAGGAAAGCGTTGGCCAACGTGGGACCTAAAGGTGAACCCATAGCAACACCATCACATTGTTTAAAGCTTTGTTATTAAATAAAAACAAACAATCATTTAAAGCTAGTTTTAAAAATTCTTTAAATCTGTAGGAGGGTGTAGAGATGTGTAGGAGGGTGTAAAGGGTGTGCTGAAGATGTGTAAGGATGGATAGGGATGTGTAGGAGGGTGTAGAGATGTGTAGGAAGGTGTAAAGAGGGTGCCGAAGGTGTGTAAGGATGGATAGGGATGTGTAGGAGGGTGTAGGGATGTGTAGGAGGGTGTACAGATAAATTTATGTAACATATTATCAGTTTTGAAGTGACCATCACTAAGGTTTATTGATTTTAATTCCTTAATCAAACTAGCTTCAACCAGAAGTCTTCCTGTGACACAAGATGATTTGAATACTTCTAAGCTTTTTTCCCCCAAGTAATGGGATGATTATTACTCCTAACATGAACCAACAGGGCACTGCTAAGGTGTTGTTTGATTTTGAGCTGCAGTGTTTTTCCTGTCTGTCCAACATAATTACAATTACATTTGCTATTACACTTGCTATTTCTTATTAACATATTGGTAATGGTTGAGTCATACATGAAAACAACATTAATATTTAGCAGCTTTAGGGACCGAACTAACGGGACAAATTCATTACGATAGGGCAGAGTCAGAATATTCTTAAGTGTAGGAATTTGTCTGGTTTGAGAGGAATGAAAGGATTATTTAGCCCTTTTAAAACAACGATCAACAAACACAGAAGGATACCCAAGTTTCTGTGCAATGGAACGAATATGTTTCAATTCATCGTCAATAAATTCAGTCACAAATACGCAGACATCTTAAGAACATAACAGAAAAAACTGACATTTTGGTAGACTCCAGGTGATTCGATAAAAAGTGTATGAAACTGTCTACCTGTGTGGGCTTTCTGTATATCTTAAATTTGTAGTTTTGGCCATTTCTCATGATAAGGATATCAAGGAATGGAAGGGATCCATTTATTTCTCTCTCAATTTTTTTATCAAGTTTTATCTTATCCACGTTTTCTTTGTGGATCTACATGATATATATATATATACTGTATATATATATATATATATATATATATATATATATATATATATATATATATATATATATATATATATATATATATATATATATATATATATATATAATGAGGACATAAAACCTTTCCTGCAACAACTTAACAACTTAGCCCCCTCGATCAAATTCACTGTGGAATTAGAGCATGACTGTAAATTGCCTTTCCTAGACTGTCTGATTCACAGAATAGGTAACACCTTTAAGTTCAGTATTTATAGGAAATCTACTAATGTGTGTTCATACATTCATAATAGAGTCAAGCAGTCAGTATTTTCATTAATGTTTTTACGTGCTTTGAGAATTTGCAGCCCGGAATTCATTGATGAGGAATATAAATATATCTATAATATTGGCTTGAAACTTAAGTACCCTAGATCTTTCATAGACAAATGCCTTAACATTACTAAGAAATCTTTCTATAGAACCGACCCCAAGCCCACCCATGACCATAAGAATATCTTAGTATTACCATTTCACAAAAATTTCTCTCAAATTCCTTTACAACTAAAAACCTGGAACGTCAATGTGGCATTTAAAAACTCATGCACTGTTAAACAAATGTTAATCAAGAACTCCCCCAACAATACAGGTGGCTGCATTTATAAGGTTCCTTGCAAGGAATGTAATATGTTTTACTCAGGCCAGACAGGTAAAGATCTTGTAACTAGACTTAAACAACATAAATATAGTGTTAGGACAGGCCAGGAATCCAATGCTCTGTTTGTTCATTTGAGGGATAACAAGCATTGCATTGACTGGGATAATGCCTCCTCAATATTACCTTGTAATTCAATTGACAGTAAGAACATTATAGAATCTAGTCTCATTAAACATACCTAAGCAGTCAACATGAATTTGAGTAATGGCATGTACAAACTGGACAATTTTGTAATTAAGAAGATTTGTAACCAGGTGAGAAGGTTGGGTCACTTTACCCTCTGACCTGACTACCGACCGTTGCGGTGCTTTTTAAAGGTTAGTAGGGTCATTACCTATTACCTGACCATTGTGGACCTGATCTCACCCTCCTCTGTATATATACACCTTGTTTTGTACTTCTCCTTAGTCTGTACTCACCCCTGAAGATGTGAATTACACGAAAGCGCTTGGGAACTTCGTGTTTTCTTTTTCCTTGTAGTTATCAGCATATACCTGGATCATGCGCACCTACAGTGATTTACTTGCATATATATATATATATATATATATATATATATATATATATATATATATATATATATATATATATATATATATATATATATATAAAGTTACAAATAATACGTTTAAACGAATAAAACATTTTTTTTTCACGAGTTGCAGATAAAAATAAGATAACTGCTATCTGAGTTGATAATTGTCGGCGTTAACTACTAGCCTGGGTATTGTTGCAAGTTCAGGTGATGAATATTGGTGAGAGACAGCCAAGCAATTACACTGGTCAACATAAAACAAAATTCTCATGGTTCTGGATCAAAACAGTCTGATTCTAGTGTAATTGTATGTGCTGAACTCAATTATGACATTCGTATAGCTGTATCAGGCTCAGTTTTCCAGAACCAGCATATCTATATATTTAGTGTACCATCCTATTCATACAGTAATTTATATGCTCATTGGCTCCACTTATGCAATTATTTTGTCCTGATTTGAGCTTTTTTGTTTGTTTCAGTTTGCTGATTCATGATATTGCATATCTATACCTGCATGATTTGTAATTACTCTGAAATTAACAAAACATGGAACGTCGCAAGTGTGTGAACGGTGCTGACAGTTTTTGCTACATATGTGGTGCCTTCACTCCTGGTAGCCTCAAGAAACCAATCACAAAAGCTGTTCGACTGAACTACAAAAATTACTTCAAATGTCATTTGGGTGACCAAGACAAGAAATGGGCACCTCATGTAGCCTGTAAGTCTTGTGTTAACCACCTGAGCGAGTGGATGTGTGGTAAACGAAGTTCAGGAATGCCGTTTGCTGTACCAATGATATGGCGTGAACCTAAAGACCACAGTAGTGACTGCTACTTCTGTCTCACAAATATTAAGGGAATAAAAATCAAGACACGAGGCAAGGTACAGTACCCCAATATTGCTTCTGCAATCCGACCAGTACCGCACAGCGCTGAACTTCCAGTCCCAAATCCACCGACTGAACAAGAATTGAGTGATTCCGATTCTACCTCTTCCTCAATGGAAAACGACTTCCAGGATGACTCTGAAAATACCAGGCCTAAACTATTTACTCAAGAAGCGCTTCATGATCTCATCAGGGACCTAAACTTGTCAAAAGAAAAGGCTGAAGTTTTGGGATCCCGACTAAAGCAGCGTAACCTGCTAGAAGATGGAGTGCATATCACTACAGCGCGTTACCGACATAGACAGCTGTCTGCATTTTTCAAGATGGCAAACAACCTTTGTTATTGCGAGGACGCAGTATCTCTCATGCAACAACTCTGCAAGTCTGAAACATACAAGACAGAGGATTGGAGGCTGTTTATAGACTCAGGAAAAGACTCTCTGAAAGCTGTTCTTTTACACAATGGCAATCGGCTTCCATCTGTCCCAATAGCACACACAACAAAAATGACTGAGAGCTATGAAACAATGAAAATTCTGTTGGCCGCTATAGAGTATGAGAAACACCAGTGGAAGATATGTGGCGATCTCAAAGTCATCAGTTTACTACTGGGCCTTCAGAGTGGCTACACAAAGCACATGTGCTTTTTGTGCTTGTGGAACAGCAGAGCTGATGCAGAGCACTATGTGAGAAAGGATTGACCGACAAGACCAAGAGATGCGCCTGGAAGGTTTAACTGTGCTCACAATCCGCTTGTAGATCCAGAAAAGATATTTTTGCCTCCACTGCATCTAAAGCTCGGTTTGGCTAAAAATTTCATCAAAGCTATGGATCAATTCGGTGCTGGGACTCTATACTTATCTCAGAAACTAGGTGGTGTGGTTTCCGAAGCCAAGTTGAAAGCAGGTGTCTTGAATGGACCACAAATTCGTATACTAGTTAATGATAGCGAATTCACCAAAACATTGAACCCACTGGAGAAAAAAAGCATGGGAATCATTTGTCAATGTGTCAAAGAATTTTCTTGGAAACTATCGTGCTGACAACTACAAAGAAATCATAACAACCATGCTTCAGAATTATCATGCATTGGGAGCAAGGATGTCCTTGAAATTGCATTTTTTCCACTCTCATATTAAATTTTTCCCAGGTAACCTTGGAGACGTTAGTGATGAACACGGCGAAAGATTTCATCAAGATATCGCCATAATGGAGAGCAGATATCAGGGACAATTCAGTCCTAACATGATGGGCGACTATTGCTGGACACTGCAACGAGAAGAGAGCAAGCTGTACAAGAGAAAGAGTAAAGTTCAGAAGCACTTTTAGAACTTCATATTTTGTCATTATAAAGGATTTGAACTTATGTTTTTTGGTACAATTTTTTATGAGCTTATCTGTGATAGGTTTAAAATTGTATCTTGAATGACGCGATAATGTTACTATATTTACTATTTTTTTTATTCTTTAAGAAAGTAGGTCTGATGGTAGAATGAAACATCCAATTAATATTCATTAATATGAAATTAGTCATGAAAGCACAGTCACATGAGATAATCTCATCTTTTGCACGACACGTGATGGAATATTAAATATTTGTACCTATTAATTTTTTTATAAAACCTGGTCTGATAGAACAAAACAAATATCAGATTCGAATTCAGCAATATGAAATTAGTTGTGTGAGCATGATCTCATATGTGAACCATTTTGGCTGTTGACCAGTGTAATATCTTATTTGAGCAGATGGACTGAAACATTTGGATTCAATTTAAGGCTGAAAAATGAAACAAACATGCTTTTAATTTTCTTTGTTGTATTCTGAAATATCATGAACTAAAATTAAAAAATATGCCTCAGAGGCTTAGACTCTCTCTCTCTCTCTCTCTCTCTCTCTCTCTCTCTCTCTCTCTCTCTCTCTCTCTCTCTGTATCTCTCTCTGGAAAAGGGAGCCCGGTAATAATAAATGAATTTCAAAATGCTCCAAGACCACAAAACGTAAAGTTTTGAGATTATACCCTGTTAACAACTGTCTGTTGGTCAAGACGATTCCGACAATGCCAGATATGCAGAGATCGTAAGTCTGGGAGGGATTTGATGTGCGGAGAAACAAACATTTATACAGATGGCCAGATTGACATACACTCCCAAATATATTATTAAGTCTTATTATATTATATATTATTTATATATGGTGATATAATATACTGTATATGAAGCTAGGTGAAGAATATATATATATATATA
>NW_024724386.1:0-19774 GCF_018991925.1 Homarus americanus
ATCATTGTCACTTCGTTCAGTTACGTATTACTGGGTGATAGTAATTATGCTTGAGGTTTGTGACTTATTATGGGTGGGTGATAGTAATTATGTGAGGTTTGTGACTTATTATGGGTGGGTGATAATTATGTGAGGTTTGTGACTTATTATGGGTGGGTGATAGTAATTATGTGAGGTTTGATGACTTTGTGATAAAAATAAGTTAGGTTTGTTTGTTTATTTCCGGAAAAATTTGTTTTGGGTAATTTTTCGTATTTTTTGATGAACGTAAAGATGTGTGTTTTGGGGTCAATTTTTATATATATTTTATTGTTAAAAGGTCAAAATGTGCGTTGTTGATCAAATTTCATATTTCGTATAATTTTTATGGTAAGAGTAATTTTATTGATCAGTTGTGGTGTACTGTATTTTTGTTATGTCTTAAGTTTTCTTTATAAATTTGTATTCATAAGCCTGAAGTTTATGAAGAAATATCAAAAGTATTTTGTAACTTCATCTGTATTTCGTATAACTGTTTGTACAATATTTTCAGTATCGTAAAGTTGTTAATATCTTACTGAAGTGACAAAGGAAGAGGGGACAGGGAGAGGAGTGGAGGTGGAGAGGATGGAGGAGGGTAAAGATGGGAGAGTGGAGGGAAGAGGGTAAAAACTAATGAGAGGAAAGAGGAATTATAAGACTAGAGGAAGAGAGAAGGGAAGGGTGGTGGGAGGAGAGGGAAGGGAAGGTGAGAGGGAGGGGTAGGGGTGCCTTATTTGCTATTTTCCCCAGGATTGTACCTCTTGGTGATAAATTTACCAGAACTACACGGAAATCGGCGGGGAGGTAATAGCAGAAGAAGGGAGACTAGAGAAGGTGTAGAAGGCGCTGCCATCATCATCATAATCATCATCATCATCATCATCATCATCATCATCATCATCGCCTGTCCTGTGAGGTCTTGTGGGTGTCAAGAGACTAGTGGTGTTAAATTATTGGGGGTTTTATTTTTTATTGTACTTTTTTATAATTTTATTGTGATTTTGGGGTCTTGGTATTACATCGTGAGTTGGATTTGTGGGTTAATTTAAGGTGTATTATTTTTTACCTTAAATTTTTTAGGATATTTACAGGGTTTTGTTTACCTTAGAACTGTGGGATTGATTTTATCATAATATTTTAAAGGGATGTAATGATTTTATCCCAGAAAATTCTTTATCATTCGACTGATTTACATAAAATTATTAAAGACTTACAGCTTCAATCCTTTAAATTCTGGAGGCCGAACACAAGACACCATCCCTAAAAACTTTAAAGGAGACTGAGCTTCCCCAAGACTCCTTACTGCTACGAGTCCTTTAATCCTTTGGGCTAATTCTTAAACACTTTTAATGTCAAACTCACTTAAGTATCGGCCAAACTTACTTAACGCTTTTTAAGTAAGAATTCTCAATGTGGTTCGATTTTATCTTAAGTGCTAATCCAGTTAAGTGGGGTTTTTTATCGTAAGAGAAAAGTAATTTGTTATAAACTTATACTTATAAAAACCTGTTCTTTCTCATGTTAACTTAAGTGAATTATAATGACCAGTTTCTCTTAAATATATAACTCGATGTTAATTTTCCTTAATTATCCTTCTTAAGTGAAAAGTAACTAATAAGTACAAAATGCTGTTTATATTTTAAGTAATGAGCCTCACTTAACTCCCCTCCACCGCTCTTCGCTCACTTAAATACCGCCTTAAGTACACGTTCTCCGCCTCATTATGCCGCTATAAGTGTAAATTCGTTTAATGACTGTTTTACTTAATGAACCTGTTTAAGTATCGCCTTAAGTACTCGAGCGGCTTAATTACCTGCCTTCACCTGCCTCACGCCTTCAGGTGGGCCGTAAATGTTCCTCTTATGTGATAACACAAGCTCACTGGTAGCCGCTTTCGTTTAGTTCCCAGTGTGAGTCTGTAAATATGCTCTCTGTGTGGTCCGTGAGGCAGGCTTTCTGAGAGGTCATTAACCTTTAACTATGACTCCTCAATGCTCTTTAAGTCTTGTCTTTCTGGCCGCTCAGATAGCATGGTGACTTAATGGCCACTCAGAAAGTGGATAAAATACGCATGAAACTTACAGCTGAAAGTCTGTGTACAGGTAAACGGGATGTGCAGTTGACCACAGGTACAGTGTTCCTCCCTCGGTGTCCTTTCAGACATGTGACAACGTCAGGAATCCTTAATGAATGAACAGGTAAGGTGAGGAGAGAGAGTAGCTGTACCTGTAGGGCGGGTACATGAGACAGGTGTGTTTGTGTGTGTGTGTGTGTGTGTGTGTGTGTGTGTGTAAGTGAGATGTGGTGGGTTGATGCCTTAGACATTATATATGGAGCATACGTGTGTGTATATGTTTATGTGTTTAGAAACACCCAAACAGACTAAACACACCAAATTATACCCAAATCCACTCAAAACACCCTGAGTACACGAAAATCACCCAAATCCCAAAGATTCACAAACATCTCCTAAAATCACCAGGAAAATCCACCCAAATCCTCCGAGATTCACAAGCATCTCTAAAATCACAGGAAAATCACCCAATTCCTACAAGATTCACCAAATATCCTCCAAAAATCCACACGGAAAAATCACCCAAATCCCTACAGATTCATCAAACATCTCCCCAAAATCCACCAGGAAAATCACCCAAATCTGACCAATCAGGGAAGGGACGATAATAAATAAGGTCAACCCTCGGCCTGACGTCAACACTACTATGAAAACAAACAGTACCTGACACCTACAGAGTCTACCTGGTCCACCTGTCCTCTGATATTACCTGTTTATTAAGTATTCAGGTGAGGGAATAACCTGCTGTCACACTTGTTGGGCAGTAGAGAGAATGAGAGGGAGCAGAGGAAGAGGGGGGATAAGGAGAGAGAAGGAAAAGAAAAGGGGTTGGGAGAGAGAGAGTGTGGGTGTGTGTATGTGTCGTCTGTGATGTGTGCGTGTGTACAGGTAGGGCTCACACACGACCTACCTGCCTCTATACCTAACTTACATAACTCGGTTCGCTTTGTCAATAAGGTTACTATATACCGGAGGTAGAGGTGAGGGCTGGGAGAGGGGTGGGGGGCTGGGGAGAGGGGTGGGGGGGGGGGGGGAGAGGGTGGGGGTGGGGAACAGGTGAGAGAGCAAGTCTTTGAGAGGAAAGAAAAAGATGAATAGGCTGGGAGGAGAGGAGGCTGAGAGGAGGAGGAGAGAGAGGGAGAAAGGGAAATGGCTGGAAGAGGTATGGGAAGCAGTGAAAGAAGAAAGAAGTATAAAAAAAATGGTGAAGAAGAAAACAACATTGGAAGTGGGTGGAAGAGGATATGGAAAGGAAGAAGTGAGAAGAGAGACTGGAAGAATAAGGAGAAAATGATGGAATAGATGAAGAAATTGTAAAAAAGAGGGAAGAAGAGAGATCGAGAGAGAAACGGGAGAGAGAATAAAGAGATAAGGAGAGAGAAAGAAAGGGAAATAAAATATAATGAAAGAACGAAACAGAATAAAATAAAGAAGAATGACATAGACGATGATTAGATAAACAGCAGAAGAAATATGAAACGCCGGTACAATTAACTTGACCATAATCATATTCTCAAAGTTCGGCAGCTAATGTTTTACCTTAACTAGGAGAATAAATGAAGTCAATATCTGTTCGACGCCATATTGGTTATCTGGTGTATGCGGTCAGGGAAGAAGTCAGTTTACTACAGTACTTGTGTTAACCGACTTGATGGTTTAAGCCTTTGGGGATGGGGGTTTAGCCTCTGATGATGAAGGTTTAACCCTTTGAGGACGATAAGCTAATCATGAGTGGACGATGATTTAACCCTTTGAGGACGATAGCTTAATCCTTTGTGGACGATAATTTTAAGCCTTTCGTTCTCTAGGGTGTACGAGGCAGCACCAACACGAAAGTGAATTTGACTTATAACGCCCTGTTAAACATTCAGTCGTGCCAGAGACCTTCACACGTTCTCCTGACTGTTTATCATTCTCATTCATCTTGAATTACTATTCCAGCGCACTGTTTTTTTTGGGGCCCCGAGACAAGCAAAACCCACCTCACCACACACACACAGACACACACACACACACACACACACACACACAGACACACACACACACACACACACACACACACACACACACAGAGGATGGTCACTTTAGTATTTTTACGTCGTTTGCTAAGTCATAAACCTTACCACTTGTGTAGTTACTTGTGTGTGTCCTCCATGATCCCCTTCAGTATAATGTCAACGTACTCAAAGGAATAGGACATCGTACTCAAGGAGCCAATTCATCGTTATCAAGGGATTAATTAAACGTACTCAGGGGGTTAAATCATCGTACTCAGGGGGTTAAATCATTGTACTCGGGGGTTAAATCATTGTACTCGACGGATTAAGTCGCCCTAATCAAGGGATTAAGTCATTGTACTCAAGGGGTTAAGTCATTGTACTCAAGGGGTTAAGTCGCCGTAATCAAGGGGTTAAGTCATTGTACTCAAGGGGTTAAGTCATTGTACTCAAGGGGTTAAGTCGCCGTAATCAAGGGGTTAAGTCATTGTACTCAAGGGGTATTTATGATATCACACACGTCCATAATACCCTATTATTCTACACACACACACACACAGGCACACACACACACACACACACACACACACACACACTTGAATGCTCTCTTGTTGAAACAGGAAATCGTAAAGTGTTTCTGTGGAAGTTAATTACTGTGCCCAAAGCCAACTCAGAACCCATCCTTTGGTTACCTGCCTGTAATCTGTCACTCAGGTGGAGTGGGAATCTGTCATAAAAGGTGAATTAGGAATCTGTCATAAGGTAGATTAGGAATCTGTCATAAAGGTGAATTAGGAATCTGTCATAAAGGTGAATTGAATCTGTCATAAGGTGAATTAGGAATCTGTCATAAAGGTGAATTAGGAATTTGTCAGGGAAGGTGAATTAGGAATCCGTCGTGAATTTGAATTAAGGAATCTGTCGTGTGAATTTGAATTAAGAATCTGTCAAAAAGGTGAATTAGGAATCTGTAATAAAGGTGAATAAGGAATCTGTCATAAAGGTGAATAAGGAATCTGTCATAAAAGTGAATTTGGAATCTGTTATGAAGGTGAATTTGGAATCTGTCATGAAGGTGAATTAGGAATCTTTTATGAAGTAGAATTAAGAATCTGTCATGAAGGTTAACTACAGGATTGGTCCTTTAGGTGAAGTTCAGGATAGTATGGATTAGGTGTCATTTAGATAATTCAGGTTATTTAGGTGAACTTGTAATTATCTAAGGCCAATTCCGACTATACAGGGTACAGTTTAAGGTGAATTAATATTCTATCACTCAGGTGAATTCAGGTGAAGGTCCCTGGCTCAAGCACTCCATTACTGAACCCTGCCAGCAGACTGTGTTAGATAATTCCCACTTGTGAGACAGATTACCTCAATAAACAGACGTCAAGTTGTCTCTTCTCTGCTTGATCGTGTATACACACACACTCACACACACACACACACACACACACTCACACACACACACACACACACTCACACACACACACACACACGCACACACTGACACTCACACTCTCTCTCTCTCTCTCTCTCTCTCTCTCTCTCTCTCTCTCTCTTTATTTTATTTATTTGAATTCTTGTTTCTCAACTGTACCAAACTAGCTACTTACCTCCATTAATTCTGAGTTAGGAATTTGTCACTACACAGAAACGTGTGTGTATATATATATATATATATATATATATATATATATATATATATATATATATATATATATATATATATATATATATATATATATATATATATATATATATATATATATATATATATATATATTAGTAGTAGGGGAGTAGGTGTTGATTCTATTGTATGTAACCCGTATAAATAATGTTTTAATTATATCCGGTTTGAGTTAAAAATTACGTCAGCGAGTGCATCGTACTAGTTAATATTGTCATCATCAATCGACTTTAATTATCTCCCACGTATTTCATATTTATTTTGGTACATTCCTGAAACTCTACTATACAACCCTGACACAAAGGTATCATCCATATATCCAGTTTATAATGTTTGTTTTACTTATTGATACTTAAATGAGTTATACACCATAGAGTATATTGGACTAGATATATAAGCGTGTACCTCAAGTCGAACACCCGGCTATATCCCTCAACGACCCCCAGCCCCCAGCTCACAAACTTTCCTCACCCCTTCAGATACACACATGTTGTTTAGGCAACTCTCGCCAGGGTGTAGAAAGGGCCGACAAATTGAGTCTATTAATTGGAACTTCCCCATTATCGGACTTGTGCAACCTGTTGGTGGGAGACTTAAAGGTCCTTACGGAGTTTCAAGAAGATTTGTCAACTCCTTCAAGAGATCCTAAGGGCGCCTCAAAAAAGTGGATACACACTGACATAGATTTTCCAGGAGTGTGTGTGAATGTTTGTATTGGAATTTGCTTGGATGTTTGTATTTTAATAACAACATTCTCCTCATTTAGAAATCTTGGACATCAACAAGTGAGGACAATGTTGGACAATGTTGATGTTGAATATAAACATTCACGCTGTTTTTTTGTGAGAAACTTTAAAGAAGTGTGTAAAATTTTTCTGAGCCTTGTGCAGGACGCGATGATATCTGAGGTCCAAATATCCTACGATTTTATTTATTTATTTATATTTTTAGTTTTTAATGTTTCTTGTATAACCCTGATCTTTCTTATATTTTGACATAATTCCAGGTTATATTGGTGTTTCTGCATAATATTTATAGTATAACCCTGATAATTTTTTGTGGAGGTAATTCCAGGTTATAATATGGTTATAAATATCACCCTCTGTAATTAATACGCTGGACGATGTTCTCTTTCGACACCACCCCCCCCTTTCCCTCACCCGTGTTATTAGCGTACTCTTGCTAATTCCGGATTGTGTTGGGAATTAAAACGCAATAAATGGTGAACTTTTTTTTTATGGATTCGTACTCTGCATCGTGGACATATTGTTTTTTTAACCTGTCACTCCACTCTGCAACCCCCAGTAGGTGCGTAGCTTTCAATAATTCCAGGTTAGTGAGGGGTGCTATGAATTATAACGTTATTAATAGTGAACTCCCGCTTTTCAGACACGTTCATTCCCTAAAAGTAGATTATTTCTGACGTTACACCCACAATAATCTCTCTTACTTGTACTTTTATAATAATCGGTTGAGTTAAGACTATTGCTTTTAGAAATGGTTAGTTGCCTTTTCTCATGCCTCCTTTGTGTGCATCTAATTCTTAGTTACTCCACTATGCAACCCTGTCAAATGCGTGCTACTTTTGTTAATTCCGGGTTGAGTTAAAAATAAATGGTGGACTGCCTGTTGCCGAGTCTCTTTTTAAATATGCTTTTTTGTTTTGTTTCTCGTGGTCGACAATGCAACCCTGGTAGATGCGTGTTACTTTTTTTAATTCCGGGTTGTGTTATAAATTATGGCGATTAAGTATTGATATAACACTTTCAGACATGAACGCCGTACTCGTAGGTGTTGTTATGAAGTTTCTCTACTATTATACTTAAATATATGACGATAATCGGGTTGTGTTGTATTATTTTTATCAATATTGAATTAATGTTTTCAAGGTACAATTATTTGTCATTTTCCACTTATGGTATAAATTAAATCTCAGTAGATTTTGGGGACATTTATTTCGATTTAGTATTGAGATGAAATGTATTTAAATATGGTAAATATATTGTGATGAGTTATTAAATTCTACATAGCGTAACCTTTGTCTCAGGTGGATGTCATTAATTCCAGGTTATGCTGAAGAATATGTTACTGGTGCATTTTGATTCGTAATGTAGGATTCCTGGATTGGCAAATCGTTAGTATCGAAAAGTAAATTGCGTTATGGTAAATATTACTGGTTGTGGTGATTAGTTTTGCATGTCTTGGATTCGCAAATCACTTTCATTAACGGATTCGAACCAACACATCACGGAAATATGACCGAACTCTGTACCCGAAACACCACTTTAAAATGACGTCAAATTGTGATCCATCATTCATCTATTACAAATGGTTTTAACTTTACCCTAACGACGTAAACAGCAATTAATCCTTTAACCTTGGATTAGTTAGTTGATCAATAGGAACCGTCATAACTTGAGTTGTGTTTGATTTATTGGGGGTTACTGCGTTTGGTACGGTTGTGTTATATGGATTTTGTTTATTAAATACGATAAAAAAGAATAGTGGGTGATATTGGCTGATGGGTGGATGAAATTGGATGTACTCTTGGTGGATATCTATTGTTGGATGGATGAATTGGATGATGAAGCACCACATGGATGACAGTTCAAAATAGCATGAGTAAATGAGAGATGAAAAATGTATGTCGCATATATTTACGTTTGTATGTATGTATGTATGTATGTATGTATGTATGTATGTATGTATGTATGTATGTATATATGTATGTATGTTATTCACGTATTTGGTTGTCATTATTTTATTCATACATTATCCACATACATTATCCACAAGCATCATCCATATACATCGGCCATTACTCACATTATACATTATCCATTTTTGTCTTTAAATTGTCAAATCCTATCGTGTAATTATTAATTTTTATTTATTTTCTTAATCCAGCCATTCCTTTGACTTTATTATCTAATCCAATCGCACCTTAATCCAACCGCACCTTAATCCAATCACACCTTAATCCAACCGCACCTTCTTAATCCAACCTCACCTTCTTAATCCAATCGTCCCTTCATAATCCAATCGTCCCTTAATCTAATCGCACCTTCTTAATCCAATTGTACTTTTTTAATCCAATCGTCCCTTCATAATCCAATCGCTGCTTCATAATCCAATCGCACCTTAATCCAATCGCACCTTAGTCCAATCACAACTTAATCCAATCGCACCTTAATCCAAACGTCCCTTCTTAATCCAATCGCACCCTAATCCAATCGTTCCTCCTAATCCTTAATCCAATCGTACCTAGGAGGGTCTGGGGGCGTTCATTATACCCTGAATGGCGCCATATTGAGTTTTGGCGAGGGAGAAAAAAAACCAATATTTTACGATTCAGTGGTACAGGGATCTATTTACATAACAAGACCGAGGAGCTTCATGAGGTTGAATTTATACTATATGGCGGTGTATTGATTTATTGTTTGTTGTTATTGTTATTTTTGGTGTTATTGTTATTTTTGTTATTGTTATTTTTTATATTCGATAGTGTTATTCTTCTTTATTTTTTGGGATGTTTTGTTATTCTTTTATGTGTTGATTAAGTAATATATTTGATATTTGTAAATTGCTTAAATATTACGTATATTATGGTTTCCTGGTGTGAATATTATTAATTGATATTTTACTTGAGAATAAATATATTCTTTGTAGGGTGACAGATAAATAGGTAGTTAGGTAAGTAGAGAGAGAGATTCACATTAAGGAATAATAATTATGCTATCAAGTAAATCAAATATTCAGAAGCCAGTATTATCACTCAAGATATTACCGTCTCGTACAAGAAAGTGGATTCTTAAAAAGTGCCTTACGTTATTTTGTGTCGTTACTGGAGATAAGAGAACGGGTAGCGTCTGGGAGCCGTCGTAGTTGAGGTGAGGCGATGTATACGCTCTCACATTACCTGTTAAAGGGGGAGGAAATAGCGTACGACACTTTAAGAATCCGTACTTGAGGGGAATATTTATGTTATGGATAAGAACAGCTTAAGAATTTCTGAGAATCTGGAAATGAAAGGACAAACACCAGCTTAGAATGTCTGAGACTTCAGGTTTAGACGTGTGGGGGGAAATTAACTTATAGTGCTTTAAGACTTTAGGTTCCTGACTGAAGGAATGTAGACCAACTCCTGCTTGAGTTTCTTCGTCCTGCCGCCAGAGGTCCATAGACCCACATGACTATATATGGAGTGCTTTGTCGATAGTGGTAGTGTTGGGTTAACTGAGGCAGGCAGGGGTGCCCTCCCTCTTCTCCCTTCCTTCCTGCACCCTCTCTCTGCTTTAGGCAAGCACACGCGAGCTTTCTTGACACAAGAACAAATCCACTCTTTCACAAGCACAAATCCACTTTCTTGACACAAGCACACACCCACTTTCTTGACACAAGCATACACCCACTTGTTGACACAAGCATACACCCACTTTCTTGACACAAGCACACACCCACTCTTTCTGACACAAGCACACACCCACTTTCTTGACACAAGCACACACCCACTTTCTTGACACAAGCACACCCACTTTTTCTTGACACAAGCACACACCCACTTTCTTGACACAAGCACACACCCACTTTCTTGACACAAGCATACACCACTTTCTTGAAACAAGCACAACACCCACTTTCTTGACACAAGCACACACCCATTTTCTTGACACAAGCATACACCCACTTCTCTTGACACAAGCACACACCCACTTTCTTGACATAGCATACACCCACTTTCTTGAACAGCATAAATCCACTTTCTTGACACAGCACACACCCACTTTCTGACACAAGCACACACACCCATTTTCTGAAAAGACACACCCACTTTTGAAACAAGCACCACCCACTTTCTTGACACAAGCACACACCCAACTTTCTGACACAAGCATACACCCACTCTTGACACACACACACCCACCTTTCTTGACACACACACAACCCACTTTCTTGACACAAGCACACACCCACTTTCTGACACAAGCACACACCCACTTTGACACACAAGCATACACCCACTTTCTTGACACAAGCACAAACTAATTTCTTGACACAAGCATAACACCCACTTTCTGACACAAGCATACACCCACTTTTCTTGACACAAGCACACACCCACACTTTCTGACACAAGCACACACCCACTTTCTTGACACAAGCACACACCCACTTTCTTGACACAAGCACACACCCACTTTCTTGACACAAGCACACACCCACTTTCTTGATACTAAGCACACACCCACTTTCTTGACACAAGCACACACCCACTTTCTTGACACAAGACACACCACTTTCTTGACACAAGCATACACCCAATTTCTTGGACACAAGCACACACCCACTCTTCTTGACACAAGATACACCCACTTTCTTGACACAAGCATACACCCACTTTCTTGACACAAACACACACCCACTTTCTTGACACAAGCACACACCCACTTTCTTGACACAAGCACACACCCACTTTCTTGACACAAGCACACACTTTCTTGAACACATCCACAAGCACACACCACTTTCTAGTTGACAGCACACATAATTTCTTGACATACAAGCACACCTACCCACTTTGTTGACACAAGTACCTCACTTCTTGACACAAGCATACACTTCCTCTTGACACAAGCACACACCCACTTTCTTGACCAAGCATACCACCCACTTTCTTGACACAAACCATACCCTTTCTTGACACAAGCCACACACCACTTCTTCTTGACATACCCATACTCCGACATGCACACCCACTTTTGACACAAGCCACACACCCACTTTCTTGACCCAAGCACACACCCATTCTCTTGACCAAGTACCACTTACTTTCTGACCAAGCTTACACACCCACTTTGTTGAGCATGCACACCCACTTTCTTGACACAAAGCCACCCCACACTTTCTTGACATAAGCACATCACCCCACTTTCTTGACACAAGCATACCCTCACCTCATACTTTCTGCCACAAGCACACACCCACTCTTGACCTGACATACACCCACTTTCTTGACAAAGCATACACCCACTTTGTTGACACAAGCACACACCCTTTCTTGACCACAAGCATACACCCACTTTCTTGACCCCACACCACACTTTCTTGACACAAGCATACACCCACCTTCTTGACACAAGCATACACCCACTTTCTTGACCTGACATACCCACTTCTTGACACAAGCACCCACTTTCTTGACACAAGCATACACTCCCTTCTTGACACAAGCACACACCCACTTTCTTCAGCCAGACACACCCACTTCTTGACATAAGCACACACCACTTTCTTGACACAAGCACACACCCACTCTTGACACAAGCACACACCACTTCTTGGACACAAGCCACACCCACTTCTTGCACCCCCACCACCCTCGACCAAGCACACACTTCCCCCTGAAAGACACACCCACTTTCTTGACATAAGCACACACACCCACTCTTCTTGACACAAGCACACACCCACCTTCTTACACAAGCATACACCCTACTTCTTGACACAAACACACCCACTTCTTCACAAGCACACACCCACTTTCTTGACCAAGCACACACCCTTTCTTGACCAAGCTTACCCCTTTCTTGACACAAAGCACACACTTTCTTGACACACACACACCCACTTTCTTGACACAAGCCACTCACTTTCTTGACACAAGCATACACCCACTTTCTTGACACAAGCCACCCACTTTCTCTGACACAAGCATACACCCCTTTCTTCACACACAAGCATACACCCACCTTTCTGCCAAAAGCATACACCCACTTCTTGACAAGCATCACACCCCACCCTCTTGACTAACATACCCACTTTTTGACACAAGCACACACCCACTTACAACACACAACCCACTTTCTTGACACAAGCACACACCCACTTTCTTGACACAAGCACACCCACTTTCTTGACACAAACACCCCACTTTCTTGACACAAACACCACCACTTTCTTGACACAAGCATACACCCACTTCTTGACACAAGCATACACCCCACTTTCTTGACACAAGCATACACCCACTTTCTTGACACAAGCACCCACTTCTTGACACAAGCATACACCCACTTTCTTGACACAAGCACACCCACTTTCTTGACACAAGCACACACCCACTTCTTGACACAAGCACACACCCACTTTCTTGACACAAGCACACACCTTTCTTGACACAAGCACAAATCACTTTCTTGACTTAAGCACAAATCCACTTTCTTGACACAAGCACACACCCACTTTCTTGACACAAAGCCACACCCACTTTCTTGACACAAGCCACCCACTTTCTTGACACCAAGCATACACCACCTTCTTGAGCACACACCCACTTTCTTTACAAGCACACACCCTTTCTGACACAAGCACACACCACTTCCCTCTGACACAAGCACACACCCACTTTCGTCTGAAGCATACACCCCACTTTCTTGACACAAACACACCACTTTCTTGACACAAGCACACACCACTTTCTTGACACAAGCACACCCTTGACACAAGCCAAATCCACTTTCTTGACACAAGCTTACCACTACACAAATCCTTTCTTGACACAAGCACAAATCCACTTTCTTGACACAAGCACAAATCCACTTTCTTGACACAAGCACACACCCACTTTCTTGACACAAGCATACACCCACTTTCTTGACACAAGCACACACCCACTTTCTTGACTCAAGCATACACCCACTTTCTTGACACAAGCACACACCACTTCTTGACTACAAGCACAAACCCACTTTCTTGACACAGCACACACCACTTTCTTGACACAAGCATACCCACTTTCTTGACACAAGCACACACCCACTTTCTTGACACAAGCACACACCCACTTTCTTGACACAAGCACCACCCACTTTCTTGACACAAGCACACACCCACTTTCTTGACTTAAACACACACCCTTTCTTGACACAAGCACACACCCACTTTCTTGACACAACACACACCCTTTCTTGACACAAAGCACATCCACTTTCTTGACACAAGCACACCCACTTTCTTGACACAAGCACACACCCACTTTCTTGACACAAGCATACCACTTTCTTGACCACACCCACTTTCTTGACACAAGCACACACACCCACTTCTTGACACAAGCATACACCCTTCCTTGACACAAGCATACACCCACTTTCTTGACACAAGCATACCTTTGTTGACACAAGCACACACCACTTTTCTTGACCTAAGCACACACCACTTTCTTGACACAAGCATACACTTCTTTCACCACCCACACCACTTTCTTGACACCATACACCCACACTTTGTTGACACAAGCTACACCCACTTTGTTGACACAAGCATACACCCACTTGACCAAGCATACACCCCTTTCTTGGACAAGCATAAATCCACTTTCTTGACACAAGCTACCACCCACTTTCTTGACACAACCCACCTTTCTTGACACAAGCATACACCCTTTCTTAATTAAGCACACACCCACTTTCTTGACACAAGACATACCACCCTGTTGACACAAGATACACCCTTTGTTGACACAACACACCACTTTGTGAACATCACCCCACTTTCTTGACACAAGCACACACCCCACTTTCTTGACACAAGCATACACCCCTTTCTTGACACAGCACACACCCACTTTCTTGACAAGCACACACCCACTTTCTTGACACAAGCTACAACCCACTTTCTTGACTAGCCACACACCCACTCTTCGACACAAGCATACACCCACTTTCTTGACACAAGCATACACACTTCTTGACCACACACACCCTTCTTGACACAAACACACCCACTTTCTTGACACAACACACACCCACTTTCTTGACACAAAGCATACACCCACTTTCTGACACAAGCACAACCCACTTTCTTGACACAAGCACACCCACTCTTGACACAAACATACACCCACTTTCTTGACACAAGCACACACCCTTTCTTGACACAAGCATACACCCACTTTCTTGACCAAACATACACCCACTTTCTTGACACAAGCACACACCCACTTTCTTGACACAAGCACACACCCACTTTCTTGACACACACACCCACTTTCTTGACACAGACACACCCCTTTCTTGACCAAGCATACACCCACTTTCTTGACACAAGCACACACCCACTTTCTTGACACAAGCACACACCCACTTTCTTGACACAAGCACACACCCACTTTCTTGACACAAGCACACACCCACTTTCTTGACCGACACAAATCCACTTTCTTGACATGACATACACCCCACTTTCTTGACACAAGCACACACCCACTTTCTTGACACAAGCTAACCACTTTCTTGACAAGCACAAATCCACTCCGACACAAGCACAAACCCTTTCTTCTTGACACAAGCATACACCCACTTTCTTGACACAAGCATACACCCACTTTCTTGACACAACACACACACCACTTTCTTGACACAAGCACACACCCATTCACCCTTTCTTGACACAAGCACAAATCCCTTTCTTGACACAACACACACCCACTTTCTTGACACAAGCACACCCACTTTCTTGACACAAGCACACACCCACTTTCTTGACCAAGCACAAATCCACTTTCTTGATACAACCTCCACTTTCTTGACACAAGCACACACCCACTTTCTTGACACAAGCACACACCACTTTCTTGACACAAGCATACACTTACTTTCTTGACACAAGCATACACCCACTTTGTTTGACACAAACACACACCACTTTCTTGACTGAAGCACACACCAACCTCTTGACACAAACATACACCCCTTTGTTGACACAAGCACACCCACTTTCTTGACACAAGCACACACTGTCTTTCAAGCATACACCCCTTTCTTGACACAAGCACACCCACTTTCTTGACACAAACCACACCCACTTCTTGACACAAGCACACACCACTTTCTTGGCCTGAACACACAGCCTCTTGACACAAACACACTCTTCCTGACACAACACACACACCCACTTTCTTGACACAAGCCACACACCACTTTGACCACAAGCATACACCCCTTTCTTGGCCACAAGCACACACTTTCTTGACATAAGCACACACCTTTCTTCGACATGACAAGCCACCCTTTCTTGGACACAAGCACACACCCACACCTGACATGCACCCACACCTTACCCCTGACACACCCACCCTCGCACGCACAAACACCCCTTTCTTGACACAAGCATACACCCACTTTCTTGACACAAGCATACCCACTTTCTTGACATAACACACACCCACTTTCTTGACACACACCCACTTTCTTGACTAGCACACCACTTTGTTGACACAAGCTACACCCACTTTCTTGACACAAACACACCCTTGTACAGCCCACCCTTTCTTGTTTCACACCCACTTTCTTGACACAAGCACACCTTTCTTGACACAAGCATACACCCACTTTCTTGTTTCAAACATACACCACTTTCTTGACACAAACACACACCCCTTTCTTGACACAAGCATACACCCTTTCTTGACACAAGCACACACTCACTTCTTGACACAAACACAATCCACTTTCTTGACACAACCCCATACTTCCCACTTTCTTGACAAAGCACACACCCACTTTCTTGACACAAGCATACACCCTTTCTTCGACCAAGACACACATCCACTTTCTTGACACAAGCATACACCACCTTTACTACGCACCCATCAACCTTTCATTCAACCACACGCCCATCTTTCAACCACACGCCCACCTTCAAACACATAATTCCTCAACAACACGCCCATTCCTTCAATCGCACGCCCATTCCTTCAACCACACGCCCATTCCTAACCACGCCCATTCCCAAACTTCAACCACACCCATTCATACATTGCCCATTTTCAGAAATCTAAAACAACATAGCTTACTTCACACACTTTCCCACCATGCTTTGTGTGTGCTGTTATGTAAAGGCAGCTCATACTTACTATTTTCCTCAAAAGTTTTAGTAGCCTGGGTTTTGTGTGTAACAATGCTTTCAATGCAAAATGGTATTTGCTTTGTGTTTTAGTAGCTAGACTTGTGTGTGCTTAATAAAGAATACAAGTTATTTACTGTGGTACAGAGTTTTAGTGAGCTTTAAGTTTTGTGTGCTTAAATAATATTTATGTTACCTGGTTTAATGTTTAAGTTATGTGTTTCCAAATATATTGTAAATACCTAGGCTTCATTTGTGTACCATTTAGCCTTTATATTACAAAACTATGTTTCATTTTATGTGTTTCATGTATTTTGTGTGTGTGTATTGTAGGCTGTTGTGTTTTGTGTGTGTGTATTTGTACCTGGGCCTTTAGTGAACTGAGTGTTTGTGTGGCTTGATGTTGTAGTACCTGGGTTAGTGAACTGAGTTTTATTGTGGCATTTAATTATTTTGTGAAGTACCTGAAATTTTAGTAACTGGGTTTGTGTATGGCAAATAGTATTTGTAGGCCTGTTTAGTAAACTTTAAATTTGTGTGTAAAACTTTAAGTATATTTTGTTTGTCTCATTTTAGTGTGCTGGTTTATGTCAATGCTTAGGTAAAATGCAAATAGTATTTTATTTTGTGTTTTTATAACATTATTAGTATCTGGTTTGTGTGTGAGAACACAGATAGAGTATTTTTGAATATTAAGCTTTGGTTTTTATTGGTGTTAAAAAATGCAATCAAATTATTATTGTACTTTTTATCATTTCTTTACTTATTCTCTTCTTTCTTCTTCTCTGTCTTCTCTTCCTCTCTTATTTTTCTCTTTCTTTCCCACTTCCTCATTTCTATTTACTCTTTTCCTTTTCGCTCGTATCTTTTCTCTCTCATCTATATATCTTTATTTCTCTTCTTTCTTTACTTCTTCCCTCTTCTTCATATTTTCAGTATATTCCTCTTCTCTATTTTCTTTTCCTCCTCTCTTTATTTATTTTCCTTCTGTCCTCTTTCTTTTCCACATCTTCCTTTATTCTCATTTCCATTCTCATTTCCTTTTCACACCTTTCCTATTCCCTTGTTCTCCTTCTCCACTTTCCCTTTTCACTCCCTCCCCTCTCTTCTCATTCTGTTTCCCCCTCTCTCCCCTCCCATCCCCCTCATGTCTCCCCTCTCCCTCACCCCCTTCCTTCCTCCACTCCCCCCTCCACCCCTCCTCCTCATCTCATCTCCTCCTCCTCCACCCCCCTCCTTCCTCACCTCCTCCTCATCCCCCTCCTCTCCCTCCTCCTCCCCCCCTCCTTCCCTCCCTCCCCTCCCCCCTCCTCCCTCCTCCCCCTCATGCTCCCCTCCCCCTCCCCTTCCTCCCTCCCCCCCTCCCCCTCCTCCCCTCCTCCCCCTCCTCATGTCTCCCTCTCCCCCCTTCCTCCCACCTCCCCCCCCTCCTCCCTCATCCCCTGTCTCCCTCTCCCTCCCCCCTTCCCCCCCTCCTCCCCTCCCTCCCCTCCTTGTCTCCTCCTCTCACCCCTCCCTTCCTCCCCCCCACCTCCTCCCCTCTGTCCCCTCATCTCCTCCTCCCCCTCCTCCCCTCCCTCCCCCCCACCCCTCCCTGTCCCCTCCCATGTCTCCCTCCTCCCCCTCCTTCCTCCCTCCCCCTCCCCCTCCTCCCTCATCCCCTCCTTGTCTCTCCTCCTCCTCACCCCCTCCTTCCTCCTCCCCCTCACCCCTTCCTCCCTCCTCCCCCCTCATGTCTCCTCTCACTCACCTCCTTCCTCCTCCCCTCCCCCTCCTCCCTCATCCCCCTCATGTCTCCTCCTCCTCACCCCTCCTTCTCCTCCCCCTCACCCCCCTCCCCTCCCCCTGTCTCCCCTCTCACCTCCTTCCCCCCCACCCCTCTCTCTCTCCCTCTGTCTCCCCTCACCTCCTTCCTCCTCCCCTCCCCCTCCCCTCACTCACCTCATGTCCCCTCCCCTCCCCCTCCTTTCCCTCATCCCCCCCCTCCCCCCTCCTCCCTCCCCTTCCCCCTCCCCATGTCTCCCCTCCTCCCCCTCCTTCCCTCCTCCCCCCCCCTCCTCCCCTCATCCCCCTCATGTCTCCCTCCTCCCTCACCCCTCCCTTCTCCTCCCCCCTCCCCCTCCCTCCCATCCCCCTTGTCTCCTCCTCCACCTCCTTCCTCCCCCTCCACCCCTCCTCCCTCATCCCCTCATCCCCCTCCTCACTCACCCACCTCCTTCCTCCTCCCCCCTCACCTCCCTCCTCATCCCCCCTCATGTCTCCTCCCCTCCCTCACCCCTCCTTCCTCCTCCCCCTCCCCCTCTCTCCCTCCTCCCCCTCCTTGTCTCCCCTCCCCTCACCCCTCCTTCCCTCCTCCCCCTCACCCCTCCTCCTCATCCCCTGTCTCCCTCCTCACTCACCTCCTCCCCCTCACCCCCTCCCCTCATCCCCCTCATGTCTCCTCCTCCCCCCCTCCTTCCCCTCCTCCCCCCTCCCCCCCCTTCCCTCCCCTCATCCCCTCATGTCTCCCCTCCTCCCCCTCCTTCCTCCCCTCCCCCTTCCTCCCCTCCCATCCCCCTCACCCCTCTTCCTCCCCTCTCCCCTCATGTCTCCTTCCTCACCTCCCTCCTCCCCCCCCTCCTCCTCATCCCCTCATGTCTCCCTCCTCCCTCCCCCCTCTTCCCCCCTCCTCCCTCATCCCCTCCTTGTCTCCTCCTCCTCCACCCCCTCCTTCCTCCCCCTCACCTCCTCCTCCTCCCCTCATGTCTCCCTCCTCTCACCCCTCCTCCTCCCCTCCCCCCTCCTCCCTCCCTCCCCCTCCCTTCTCCCCTCACCTCCCCCTCCCCCTCTCCCCCTCCCACCTCCCTCCCCCCCCCCCCTCCCTCCCTCATCCCCTCATGTCCCCTCCCTCCCCCACCCCCCACCCCCCCCTCCTCCCCCTCATGCTCTCCCCTCCTCCCCCCTCCCCTCCTCCTCCCCCATCCCCCTCCCCTCCCCCTTGTCTCCCTCCTCCACCCCCCTTCCTCCTCCCCCCCCCTCCTCCCCTCACCCCCTCATGTCCCTCCTCCACCCCTCCTCCCCCTCCCTCCCCTCCTTCCTCCTCTCTAG
>NW_024724387.1:0-29719 GCF_018991925.1 Homarus americanus
TTCGAACCCGTAATTAACAAGTCCAGGAATTTCACTCAACACTTCTATATCGTGGTTCTGGCTGCCTCATTATCCAAGCTGCCACGAGTTACCTGTTTCTGTTGTTTATATGTATGTCTGTGTCTCAACAGCTAATGTCTCTAAGCATACACTGTGCTCTAAAGTGCGTCCATACACTAGACAACTTCACAAACCTCCATCTAACGGCCTTCCCTTTCCATCTAACGGCCTTCCCTTTCCATATAATCTGTTATATGGAGATTCCACTGTACTATCAAAAGTTACAGAAGACGACACTGTACAGCCATTAAACTGACCAAATAGGAGACATTTAAGGTTATTTAGATATTCACTGCTCTCTCCTTGTTGATGTATAATGTATCATTACGCTTTACCAACTAAGGTATTTAAACATGTATTCCGGGTTAACAAATACACTAGTCATCAATGATAAAAAATTAAAGAAATAAATCTATTTGGTTTCTCTTGCAGCCTATGGCCCGAAGAGCAAGTGTGAATAGAATATATTAGGTTCGTCTTCCTTCAAACAATTTAATAATTTCCACATAAATCATCACTTATTAAATGTCAATTGAATCCAAAGTAATACCGAATCCAAAGTAAGACCGAATCCAAAGTAATAATTCTCGTTTTCTCTGTTTCAAATTTCAATCCAACAAAGGTATTAGGTCACGCCATTGTTCTTTATATTTCACTTCAAATAAATACATCAGTTAGATTTCTCATCCTTGGACTTTCAACCCGGAGAAAACATTTAAGTTATTTTCTAAAGCCCCAATCAAAGGGAATTTTCAGCACAGGTGTTCGTCTATTAAAAGCCAGCAAAGGTAATTAACTAACAGGTAATCACGTGTTGAAGGCATAGTACCACTATTTAACATATCAACTTAAACATACTGTTAGCTAATTAATTTCTTTCAATATGAACCTTATGACCAGTTGAAATAATTATACAGGTATATAAAAGTATTCACTTCTTTATAATAATTCATAAATACATCATTGTAATTTATCATGTCAGTAGTTAGTCATTTTCAATAGATATTTCAAGACAAAAATACACTATCACACACACACACACACACACACACACACACACACACACACACACACACATTATAACAGATAACCAGTGTTCAAGATGACTTTTATCCTCAACAACAACACTACAGATACAATAATAAATCATAGTATATAATAAAGCTTAACCCATAAGAATCCTCTACGAAAATTAGATCAATTATATATACAGATACCAGGCACCTTTTACACCTCCCGACTAATGCTGAAAAAAATGGAAAATAATATCAAATTAACTAATCGAATCTCTAGCCCTATTTCACAAGAGTTTGGGAAATATTAAACGAGAAATTAAGTGTAAATAAAACATAGAAGAAATATTGGTATTAAAACGACAAAATTAATAGTTAGTACCTACCAACCTTACATGTTACAGCAATGGAACAACTTGCCGGCTTTTATACCTACATATATCAATAGTACAATTTTGTCCATCTTTTTTTTTTTAAGTAAAAGGAGAATGGAACAACTTTTTCTGTCCTTGTCTTAAAAATCAACACCAATAACATCAGTACTTATCTAACTTCCCTCACTGGAGCTCAGGTTCTCAACTGGCTCAGCCATGTTAATATTGTTATTATTATCCACTCTGTATCTGTGTTTTTCTGGCTAAATAAACTGTTTCAATTCAATTCACCTCTCAAACTTCCCCCATAAGACTTAACTAACACGTAAGCGACACAATACCACTTCTGTCACCTCACAGACTGACTCCATTCTCGGTGTTGAAATTAGACGTTAACCTAAAAATGGATAATTCCTCAGCTGTCTCAGAGATTTACGAAGCTTAGTATATTAAAATCATACAGCCTTGATCCTCAGAGTAATTAAACATCGGTGTCACAAAACTAATATTTAAATAATTCATCTTTTTCTCTATGTTAATCTTTACTGTCAGAGGATAATGTTAAGTTCTCTTGTTTAAAATAGCGTTGAGTAAAATATTCCAGTGTTAAAAAAATCTAATTGGCACTTTCAAATAACAAATTATATGACTTATTATTCTGTAATGTACGTTCTTGTAAATATCATGTGACATATAACATAGCATTGACATAACCGAAAGGCCTTGTAAAAAGTATGAAATGATATCAAACCAAACTAAAAAAAAAAACATTATCTGTAAAACATCTGTAATGGCGAAATACTGTACCCCTGAAAATAATGTCTTTCTTAATTACACACATTACATTCTTAATCAATCCTCTAATTATCTTCTGCCTAAATGAGTGACGCGTTCCTTCATAACTCACAACTACACAACTCACTAAAAAACTAACTTTTACCTCCCACTAACTATGAGAACATGAAAATTAGAGACAAATAATCATGGCAGTTAACGCATTGCTCCATAACTTACTACTACTACTACCGCTACCACTACTACTATCGCTACCACTACTACTACTACCACCACCACTACTACCACCACCACCACCGCTACTACCACTACATAACGTTATGATTCTTTTTAAGTGATCGAGACGGTCAAAAGTATCCTCAAATAAACATCATCAGGTATTTAGATATAATTTCTGATTATTTTTAATTCATCTATCATAAAAAAATAATCTTCGAGTTTAGAAATAATTGTAAGCGAAATATTTTAACCGTCTGGGGTAGAAATGAAGATCAATTTAACAATGCATTGATAAATCTTAACAGTTTAGAAATAATGTGCGGTTTATTTTCACACTATAGTAGAAATGTAGAAATTATTTATGGTGTTTAATAATATTTATTTAATAATAACAGCATTTAATAATAACAGCATTTAATAATAACAGCATGTCTGTGGCATAAACCTACTGTACTTAAAACCCCAGCAGCTTAGAAACACTTGTAGACTCTGTTTATTTACAAGTCACTTTCCATAAGACATTAACACCTATGAACGCCTTGAGAACCGGTTCTAAAATGCCTTGAAAGCTCTATCGTTTACACCCAATACAACACGTAGCTAGACAATGGTTACCTCACATTGTGTGCTGATCTCCGTCGTGCCTTATGTTGATGTGATATAATAATTATAGACCCCCTACCTACGTCCTAGATTATAGATACAGGCTGGATATACTGTAGTTTCCTATACGACGAGCTATATATTTTACAACTTCCTATCCACAGAACTACCCTTATATAATTTCTTATCCACAAAGCTACACCATATATAATCCCGTATGCACAGAGCTATATACCTTATATAATTCTCTATAAGACGACTTACATCTTAAACAGTATAACTTCCTACCCATGAGAGCTTTAACTTATATAATCTCTATACGAAGAGCTATATGGCATAAGATATAATTTAAATGCCAAAGCGACCTTAAACAATTGTACTAATGTAACAACTCTCCCGGGTAATTTGTCCTGGTATTTAATTTTAATTTTGAGGAAAACAGTACTAGAATTATTATTGTCTTATTCAACTGGCATTAGTAAACAACCTGAAATTAGATTCATTTTTTGTGGGTTATATTCGTAGATATACTTTCATACGGATATATTTTATTATACGATCGTCTCAATATGTATCGGGCAAAAAAAAATCAACTATCGGTTCAATATCATAATGAATATATTTTTATCTGTCAGAGGAAAGTAGCTAAGGGAAGTACTTTAGGCATAAGCTAGGCACAAGTAAGTAATTTTGGCATTTGTACTCGCCACATGTAAGTACTTGATGCATTAGGTAATTAGCACAGGTGAGTAGTTCTAGTATTGTATTTAGGGATTTAGCACAGGTGTAAGGTACCAAGCATCACCACCACCTCGAGTACCTGTACCATCCCTCACACCTGACACCCTCAGCTACACCACCTTGATAAATGTTTGTGATGCTTTTAGGTGAAGTTGGGTAATTTACTTAATGAGTTTCATGTAACCACTTTACGAGATTTGATTAAGTTAAAGACCTTTACTTTAACCAACCCAGGGAATTATCGCAATGTCTTCATAGGAATAGACCAGGAATTTCCACCCGAGGTTAGATTAGATTAGGTTAGGTTAGGTTAGCTCTGTTGATCAGTTTAGGTTGGGTTAGTTTTGTTAGTTGACGGTGATTTAAGTTACTTGGCTTAAATTGGTTAGATCCGATTGAATTATGTTTCACAAGTTGATTAAGGTCTGATTGGGTTAGTTTTGTTAGTTTAAGCTCGATAGGTTTGGATTGTGAGATTATGCTGGTTAAATTTGGTCCAACACTTTCGATACTAAGCGGTGACTCCTGTGTCCGTATAACTAGGACCACCTCGCTACTCTCTCCCTGGGACACGACAACAGTTTAATAAAGGTTTAATTCTATTTTTTTTTCGCTTACGTCAGAAACAGAATAAAATATTATCCATTAAATTGAAATCAGATTTTTTTTCTTCTCGGTGACATTGCATGACGCACACATGGATTTCTAAAACTAAGAAGAATTTGATATTTAGCTGTAGAATTATTTCCCTGGTGTTAGAAGAAGAGCGATGATGTTTATTGTTCTAAGCTAAGCTAAGCTAACCTTATCTGAACTAACCTAATCTGAACTAACCTAAGCTAACCCAAGCTAACCCGAGCTAACCTAAGCTAACCTAACCGCACCATAATGTAACGTAACCTAAGCTAGCAGAACCGAACTTTCACTAACTTAACCTAACCTAACCGTAGTGCAATGTAACGTAACGTAACCTGAAAATTGTATCTAACCTAACCTAAACTAGCGTCCCAAATGTAGCCATAACTAACTTACCTTGACGAAACAAACCTAACCTGATCTACCTTAACCTAAACTAATAAAATCTAACCGATCCAAATATAACCAAACTTAACCTGACCGACTTGAATTTAATCTAATCTAACCTATTATCAATTAACTTGTTCTAGCCTACATAACCCATAATTCTGTTAGGTAAGAGCGATACATATTTACCTTAATGTACACACACACACACACACACACACACACACACACACACACACAGTTCAGGTTTCAAAATATCTAATATAAACTTTCCACCCAAAGGAGAGAAAAAATTAAGTGATTTTTCCAGAGAGGATAAATGTTATATTGTTTTCAGGCAGCGTCTGTTACGTTCCTCTTTCATATATACATTTGTTTTTGCATCTATAAATATTTTAAAAATTTTCAATTATTTTTTTTCCTTGTCTTTTTTGGTGTCATTTATTCCCGTTTTCCTTCATTTCAATAACTGTCAATAACTATAAAGAGAGAGAGAGAGAGAGAGAGAGAGAGAGAGAGAGAGAGAGAGAGAGAGGTGTTGTAACGCCTGGTGTTGTGGGCGTGACGTCCTGCTACAGCGTCACCATTTGCCCCTCCCGCCTCCTACACAACAAGAAATACTGTAGAGATTTATCGATAACGCTGAAATATACCGTCAGATTCAATTATTCCAGAATAGCGGTATAGAGCTGCAGGAGGGACGAGGATGGTGCTCTTCACACAAAGGGATAGTACTATTGATCCATCAGGATGGCACTACGGGCCTATGAGGATGGCGCCATGTAGACCAAGAGATGGTACTATTGATCCATCAGGATGGCACTATGATGCTATGAGGATGGCACTATGGCACCATGAGGTTGGCAGTATAAAGCCATGGGGATGGCACTATGACACCATGAGGATGGCACTATGACGCCATGAGGATGGCAGTATAAAGCCATGGGGATGGCACTATGACACCATGAGGATGGCACTATGACGCCATGAGGTTGGCAGTATAAAGCCATGGGGATGGCACTATGACACCATGAGGATGGCACTATGGCACCATGAGGATGGCACCATGAAACCATGAGGATGGCACTATTTCGCCATGAGGATGGCAGTATGTAGCCATGAAGATAGCACTGCAAAGCCGACGTTGGTACTATGAAACCACGAGGTTGGCAGTATGAAGGAACAAAAATGGCACTAAGGAGACGAGGAACATACCGTATACTGTATATTAATGACCAACGCATCTCCTGTCAGTCGTGTAAACAACACACCCTGAAAACACCAGCGAAAATTTTTGCCGCATGAATGACGTTTGAAAATGACACCAACTAACAACCTCACATTATTTACTACCTTTAATGTCGGCAGCATCTTCCTGTTGGGCAATTTAGTGTGGTACATCATCTAACCCAGTAAAAGACATCTCTCAGCCTCCTGGCCATATATTAAACACGTACTCGAGGACCTTGTACGGAGAAGAGGGTGACGAGTGGGAGAAGGTGTGAGGGGAGAGCGAAGACGAGGAGGAAGGAGGGAAGGAGAGAGGGAGGGAAGGAAGGAGGGGAGTGGCAGATGAGGGGGAAGGTGTGAATGAGAGGGGAGTAAGTGTGCAGGAATGTTGTGCTTTAAATGTGTCATCTGAGACAGATCTTGAATGAACGCCTTACTCCATTTAATGGACAGCAACACACAGGGTTTACACACACCCACCCACACACACACACACACACACACACACAAAACCTAATACAATACATATTATCACCTGGATTATTACGTCAGTAAGATAATAAATAATCTTAAAATAATAGATGCCAATACGACTCACTTATTAACTACACTGATCTATAGACTAAACAGTAATGGATATGTTCCTATGGCCACCTTATTTAACACAGCCACACACACAATTTGCGTTCTATTTTCGCCCGACTATTATGTCTACACTTTATTATGACGCAAATAACTTTCTTACTCAGGATAATCTAAGATCATTGCCGATTAAGTCAACGAGCGCGATAACTTTTTCACGTGTATGCTTATCAGTAAATATATCATTATTCAAGTGTTAAAATACTGTATTAACATGTTAGAGACAGTTATATGCGCATGGTTATAGAAATAAACGACCGCTGCAGTGAAACAAAAAAGAAAACTTATTAAAATATTCTGGGGAAAAAAGGAAGTATTATAATAATAATAATAATAACAATAATAACAACAATAACAATAACAATAACAATAACAATAACAATAATAATAATAATAATAATAATAATAATAATAATAATAATAATAATAATAATAATAATAATAATAATAATAATAATAATAATAATAATAATAATAATAATAATAATAATAATAATAATAATAATAATAATAATAATAATAATAATAACAATAATAAGGTAGTAAATATTTCATAGTATTGTAACTATTTTAAACTGAGATTTAAGTAAAACTAAATCTAGAGAAGAACAGGTCGTCTTAGTGTTGATGAATAAACAGAACAAATTAAAGACAGTAAGAACATAGCGAAATAAGACTATTTGAGAGGCATAACTTCAATATAATCTATATTTAGAATAAATTTTATACACTTAACTGAGGAAATCAGTATTTTCTCAGCGACGCCATCAAAATGAAAGCTTCTTCCTATCACCAACAGAGTCCTTTTTCCTGCTAACAAAAGAAAAAAAATTGCTTCATAAAATACTGATGTATGATAGATTTTCTTATTCAGATTCGATGTTTGTACAAATGGTCAATAACACACAAGAGTGACTTACAACTGATGAACAAAGACTAGAGGCCCAAGAGTTAAGAATTATGGTACTTGGATTAAATCTTTCTCTCACACACACCAAATGCCTTCAAAACTCACAGCTCTTATAAGGAAAGATTGAAAGAGGAGCATTAAATGGTCAGCTTAAATTAAGGGCTTTCACTATATTTATTATAAGAAGCAAAGGTCAGAATATACTTTTACAAACCCTAACTTATTCATCAAAAACATCAGGTCTGACTAAAACCTTAAAAATAATTCTTCTTAAAAACAACATCATGCTACACATTCGCGGCCATATGTGTGTGTTCAGTATATGTAGGGGTGACGAAGACGACACGTGAGAGTGGTAGGTGACCCAAGAAGCCTCTGGTGTTAGGCCTTGTAAGAGCATCACGACCAGAGGTGGACATGAGGACAGAACATGGAGGAGACGGTGAAGGCGGAGAACCTCGAGGTACACTCACCGAATCTGGCGAAAGATCGGCGGCCTTGGAGACGGCTGGTTGAAGCGGCCAAGGGTCTCAACAGGCCCATCAAGCCAGTGCAGTAAAGTGAGCGAGAGTGACATAATAAGTCTACAGGAGTTGAGAAAACAGTAACAATAATGAAACTCTTTAATATATAATTTGTCAGAAATCTTCAAAAAATATAGAAAAAATCAGCTGCCGGGTATACGAGAGTAAGGACATCGTCTTCCCGCCTTCACTTTAACAACACAACAGTGAGGTTTGGGTGCACTTCTCAACAATACCATAAAACGTAATATACTGTATACCCTCGATAATGTGTAACTAACTCCTCATTATGTTACTCTGTCAACCTCAAGAGAGAGTATTGCTGTTTACGTCTCTTTGCTCTCTCCTTCATTCCATCAAAATTCTGAAAAAGCAAACCACCATCACTAAGACCATCACCATCATCACCAACATTTTACGGCTTTCTCCACGCTAACATGAATCAGCAGCACATACAATATCGTAGTCAGGGTATGGACTCTCACGTGTATCCATGATCTAGCTCAAAGACAGTCGACTTAACCTAACTACCCTAACTTAGTGCTCATAATTCAACACAACTTTCCGTGTCTCTTAACTGTGTATATCCACGCCTGTCTCCTGAAGGTTTATGACCACCAAAAACCACACAGGTAAGAATGATATGGGACCACAAGGATGAAGCTATGGAACCACAAGGATGACGCTATGGAACCACAAGGATGACGCTATGGAACCACATGGATGACGCTATGGAACCACAAGGATGACACCATGGAACAACAAAACCCATGACATCCTTTTACCTAACAAAGTAACAAGGGACGTAATTTATATCACATTAACCCACATTACACGACCATTAATCTCAGTAACGTCTTCCTGTCGGGGGCATATAGTGTTGAACATGAGATGTCAGTAAAAGACATTCCTCAGTGTCGTGGCCACATATTACACAGTGCCTCTACAATACTCAGGCAAGAAGAGGGTGAATTTGAGGGAGATAAGTGGGAGAAGGTGTGAGGGAAGAGCAAAGACGAGGGGGAAAGGAGGGAGGGAAGGCGTGTGTGTGAGGGGAGTAAGTATGGAGGAATGTAAGTGTTGAATAAACTTTCTTTCCTGTAGTAAAGCTGTAATAGATATATACTGTATACAAAATAGTAAACATATATGACCTTTAAGAACACACCTTGTTCATTATGAGAATTCCAAATTGTCATAATTTAGTCATAATTATTTATATGCTTGTATAATAAAGATTTAACCTACTGACATTCTATATTCAGTATTTTTTTTATTCTGTTAGGTTAAATCGGTTCTTCTCCTATAGGGTAATGGAAACCTCTTATGAGTCAACAAGTGATACATGGTAAATACTTTCTATACATTTTCACATTATTCTTAAAATCTGCGATGATAACAGATGGCGCTGTGGGAGAACATTAATACACAACATATGGCAGCCATTTTGGTTTTCAAAATTCAAACCCGGGAAGACAAAAACGCAGCCCAGGTGACTGTTGAAGTGAGCTGTCTCCCTGTCTATCTGTCAACATATGGCTGGACAGGTAAACGTTGAATAAATTTCTTCAATTTTAATTTTGTATGTTGCTCAATCCAAATAGAAGTTCAATTTACATGTTTATTTTAAACGATATACTGCAAAATGTTTTCAGGACTAATTTTGTTTAATATAGTAAGTCATAAAAAATTTACTTTAATTTCAACACCTTTGTCATAAAACGAAAGACTGAAAACATATTTATGTGAATAAAAAAATAATAAAAAATAAATTTTAACTTAAGAAAAAACCCAAACTCATTAATTTATTTACTTACACATCTATTCGTTTGTCAAAGACTATCACCTGAGTGGTGTAGTGTGTGGGCGAGTGTTGACCGTCACCGCCGATAAACAGAGATATTATTAGGAGTCATTTATGACCACCTCAACAGGGCATTCTATGCTACTTGCTCAAAATACAACAGTTGCCTTCTCAACATCATTGCCTGGTTCTTAAAATTGCTGTAAACTGTTATTTTTTTATTACTGCAAGGACTCGCTCATCACCTGCACCTATAGTCACCATTTCCAATTTCACCCGACTCTTAGATTTACAAAATTTATATCATGAAAATTTTTTTTTAAGATATCCACTGGTTGAAAATTTTTACATTATTAAAATTTAATAATAAAAATTATATGAGAATCTGGGGGAACTTACACAATTTTTTCTTTCCTTAACAAAAAAATGTACATTGCAATATAAATAAAATATCAAATTGGTTTCAACTGACAATAAAGAAGCTTTTTATTAGAAATTTACAGTAACAATAAAATGAACAGAACCGCGATTTTTTTGTAACAATCAACAAGTGGGTACCCAATGAGCGTTCACAATAACAGAGTTCTATCATATTATTTTTCGTTGTTGTACTAGGGTATTACTAACCTTGCTACGTTTTTAAAGACCTTCGTTGCTTAAGCGCAGTAATCATATTATAACTAACAAATTTTACACAGTTAGACAAATATTAAACACAAATAATAAGTAACATCTCACAGAATCCACATATAGACATCAGACTTCTTATGACGATGCTAACTCACGCTAAGGATGAAAATAAATAAACCAAAGAACCAAAATTCTACATCTTTATATACGACGACAAGGAAAAAATAATTAAAAGTAGAAACAAATAAATACTTCCCACAATATAGAGCAAACGAACAGGATCTCAAACTGGGACACTTTAAAAAAACATAAAAAAATAAAAAATAAATAATTAAATTAAAACTGGAAAAATTAGAACCGATTCCATAAAATTAAAAGTTCCAAAGCTGAGAAAAATGTTCATCACATCACCTCGAATAACGTTCGCAAAAAAAAATCACTTGTTTTTGGCTAATCACTCAGAGGTTGTCGTCCGCTGGAAACCTAAACTGAAGACCCTAACCTCCGAACTAACTTAGTACATTACAGAAACAACAGGATCAACAACAGTGACTAACAGCAGTGGCGAACAACCACAGGGGAGAACAACCACAGGGGTGAACAACCACAGGGGTGAACAACAGCGATGAACAACAACTGGGATGAACAACAACACTGATGAACAACAACACTGATCTCCGAGTCTCCTGGTAGCTAAACAATTTATATTTAGTAAGATCATTTATCCTACTGATAAATTACACGCGAAAATTCAATGTTGTTTACAATTACAATAGAATGACTCGTACGTGATATTATAGCTCGTTGTTTTGTAATATAGCTTGTATGTAATATTATAGCTCGTTGTTTTGTAATATACCTTATATGTAATATTATAGCTCGTTGTTTTGTAATATAGCTTGTATGTAATATATACTCGTTGTTTTGTAATATACCTTATATGTAATATTATAGCTCGTTGTTTTGTAATATAGCTTGTATGTAATATATAGCTCGTTGTTTTGTAATATAGCTTGTATGTAATATATAGCTCGTTGTTTTGTAATATACCTTATATGTAATATTATAGCTCGTTGTTTTGTAATATAGCTCGTACATGATATTATAGCTCGTTGTTTTGTAATATAGCTTGTATGTAATATTATAGCTCGTTGTTTTGTAATATACCTTATATGTAATATTATAGCTTCTTGTTTGTAATGATATGGCTTGTATGTAATATTCTAACTCGTTGTTTTGTATTGATTTAGCTCCTATGTTATAATATATCTCCTTGTTTGTAATAACGCTCGTTGCCTGTAATAATATTTCGTTGTTTGTAATAATATAATCCGTTGTTTACAATATACCTCGTTGTTTGAAAGCTTTAAATGATACAGATTAAACAGATTTTGAAATAAATTTTAAAGAATTGGTAATATTGAATAGACTAAAACTAGGATAGAAAACCACTGTAATTTCTTCATCACGTTCGTTGTCTCTAAACCAAGAATGACAGTTTAATACAGTAATAACAATGACATCCTATGTGTTATAGTTTTAACTCGATATGTGCTAAATGCACTCATTATGTGCCTAAAACCACGACAGTTTTAAATCACAATCAAATCTCACAGCTTCTCAGGCGGACAATACTATGCTACTAAACCTTGCAAAAATTTCACCATTTAATCCACATTTGTAACGTAATTGACTGCAATGTTTACCCATATAACAAAAATTACTGACCAAAATTTATAGATTCCAAAATTTGTATTCCAGATTTTTTATCTATGAATGTCGTAACTTACAAAAGACATGCAAGTCAGTCAGGTAAATAATTAAGTTACAAATCATTAAACGGGTCTAATTATTTTGAAATTATACAACGTAACAACAACAACAACCATGCCCACTTCACAAGGCATGTATCCCTCTTGACTGTCAATTGCTGACTTTCAATTGCTGATAACTTTAGTGCATTTATCAACCTAAAATACGTGCTACAAGTTGTTAGTTATTAAACGCTCTCTCTCTCTCTCTCTCTCTCTCTCTCTCTCTCTCTCTCTCTCTCTCTCTCTCTCGTCTATGTACTTTCACCAATACCACCGAAATCAATAATTCCTTCAGAACATTACATTTATTGCTGTATAATTTCTGATGACTTTTTTACTTAACACAAATGCAATCTTTTATATTTTTGGAATACTCAAGAATAAATATCATTAGTATACTCAAAACCGTATCTGGTACAAATATACCCACTTCAATCCTCAAGAATCAGAATATAACGCCATCTGTTGAGTCCTACAAACACCATTCCATTCAAGATTAAGTTTACCTACATATATTTACAGTCTGTCTACTTACACAAACCTAACAGCTCATAAAGTTAAGACAATACACACAGAGAATTAGTGTTGTGTAAACCAGAAGTAATATGACGGAGCTTAATTTTAACACTAATCTAACACTTTAGCTCAAGACAATACACCCACGTGGGAAGCCTGAGTGTAATATTGTGTAAACCAGTTGTATAAACGTTAAAAAGGTGATTAAGAACGAACAGCAATACTATGTAATGTATAACTTACATGCAATCATTAAGGTAATTATTTCTTAAAAAAAATAGAGCATCAATACTTTTACAATCCATAAAATAATTACAATATTTTAAGAAAGTAATTTATATCGAGAGTAATTTTTCAATAACTCATTACCAGCATTGTAATTATTCAATTTAGCTCCCAATAACATTTACAGGCGCCAAGGACACACACTCTTATTATACTGTACATACTTTGTCTCCTGTTGTAATAAAGACAATATTTAGTTACCTCCATGAGATTTTAATATGCACTAATAATAATAGTTACACCAAGTATTCACAGTAACAACATTACCAGGTATTAAAATCTTATTATGACCCGTTGTGGCTGTATATGTCCGTCTGTAAGCATTGTTGTAAGCGCAGAATGGCCAAAGGCGTGGAAAAAATTAATAAAAAAACTATCTTCGATTCTGAATAAAATAAAACATATCTCCATTACCAAAGTTAAACTCAGCAAACGGAAAATGAACTCATGTTAAAAGATATCCTGTCAATGTTCGTTTTACTGTGAGGAAACTGTTGTATCTTTAGGAGACAGATTAACAATAGAATAAATAACAACCTAAATTATCTCACAACCCCATTAAAACCTGGATAAATTGTGGCAGTCACGAGTGAGCAACTTGACCTCATGGGCCCTTGGAATGTATGTATGTATGTATATGCTACCTCCAGACGCTTAGTAGTTAGTATGTATGTATGTATGTATGTATGTATGTATGTACAGTATACATTATTAATACAACATGTATTCTAGCCACACCCCTTCACCTTCTCTCTTTAATCAGAAGCTCACGCAATAGGTTGTTGCTGTAGATATATGAGACGAATATGGCTGTAATATGTAACTCTGTACTATTTACCATTATTGATTCAGGTCTCTGTATTATATGTTTATAATCATACTCCCTTTTGTCACCGAGTGTTAGTTCAGACTTTGGGCGCATGCGCAGATAGAGATACCCAGAGAGATTCCAAGACAGGAAGCTGTTTACCCCTGTCTTAACTCCTTTTTGTGTTTGTCCCAGAAATAGAACTTACGGACTTGACATCAGTGTGTTTCCTTTACCCCTGAGTGTAAGGACCACCTGAGTCTCCCACATGGCGCAGTGTTTAGCTGGGACATCACATTATTCAGAATTGGAGTGGACACAGAATCTCTCTCGGAGCCGCCATCTTGTCAACTTCCCTTGTCTAGTAAATCTCGGCCCGTACCTCAACACGATATTCCTGGATTTACAGTGCAGTGTTGTGAAGTGCTTTTTCAGTGTTGTGTGTGCCCTTTAGTGTCTTTAAAGTGTTTCCCCGTGTTCCTGCACTTTTTAGAAAAGAGGGGAGCCTTTTTAAGACCTATGGGAGAGCTCAAGTTTTGACATCCACCCCTGTCCATGTCTCGACTGGCACTGACGTGAGCCAGCCAGCCAGCAGGGTTGCCAACTCGGATTTTCAAATGTCGCTAGGCTGGTACCTAAAAGTAGCTAAATGTCGCTAAATCTTCCATGGAAAGTCGCTAGCTATTATTCTCCCCCTTCAGGAATTTGATGCAAATTATATTTTCATAATGCCGACTATAATGGACGGAGTATAAATAAAATGCATTATGTAAAAATAAAAATATTATTTTTTTAAAGTTTAATGTGCACACTTACCTATTATTCAATAGTAATTGCATCCCAGTCCTCTTCGTAGTCGTCGGCAGTGTGAACAACTGTAGAGCTGGGAGCATGTGACGTGCTTGGTTCAGGTTCTCGTGCAGATATCTTGTAACTGTATGCCTCCACAGTCCCTATCTTTCTTAAAATATCACTAGGAAGTTCATAACTTGCACAACAGGTGTTCTGTCTTTTTAACCCATACTTTATTGTAAGAATTGTCTTTAATGTCGATAGTTTCATTTTGTTGCGCAATTTTGATTTCACAAAGTTCATATTACTAAATGTGCGCTCTAAATCTGCTTTTGAATGCGGAAGAGATAAGGCAGCGAGTGCAATTTCAGCCAGATCATGGTAAGGGTTTTCACCTGTCGCATCTCTGTAATTTGCCACTTCTGACCACAATTTTAGGGTGTTAGATGTTTCTGTCCAGATTGTGTGATGCAGTTTTTTCCACTGGAAATCAATCTTGGTAAGGGTGCTGGAATCTTCTGTAAATAAGTGTGCCAAACCAAGTATATCTGATTTAATAGGCTTCAAGCATTCATCGGCACTCAGAAAAGAAATAGACTGCAGCACACGAATGTTGTCAGGTAAGCGTTGACGAAGTTGTTTTATGAGTTCAACCCGTTCAAATGCATTGTCCCTGTAACCCCGTTGCTATATATTATGGCTCGAAATTAGGAAAACCGAGTTTTCATGGACAGTCCAAAAGTATCCAGAAATTCGCTAGATTTCTGTGGATATCTCTAGATTTGCGACAAGTCGCAAATCGCTCTAAAATGTCGCTAGAAAAAAACAAAAAGCTCTAGATCTAGCTACAAAGTCGCTAAGTTGGCAACTTTGCCAGCCAGCCCGCTAGCTAGCCCGCCCCTAGTACACGCACGAACGAACGCACACACACACACACACACAGACGCTCGCAGATATCTTCCATTTAAAGACGATTGCTCTTCTGCTCACTTATTAATTACAGTAATTGTGAGAGAAATAAACCAGGCCATATGGAAGATCAGGAATTTATTGGGTTTTCTTCAGATACCCAACAAGCTCAACTTCAGACGGATGTCGGTGCAGTAAGTGGACTCCAAGTGGATCGGAAAGTGGATCAAGCGGCCCCACCCACCCTTAGCCCCCACTACACACGTCCGCAATCTGCCACAGGTGTCGACTTCCTTCATTTAATTCAGTTTTTGGAAGAAAACCGACGACAAGACGACATCAGGAGGCGACAGGAAGACGATGAACGAAGACGTGAAGAGGATCACAGACTTCAACAAGAAAATGCCAGATTCAGTGCCATTATCGAGTTGTTGGCACCTGTTAACCTTCAAGCAGCTACTACACCTGCCTCTTCGTCCACAGGTGCACCTGCAGGGTCCTCTTCAACTTCTTTGCCCCCCCCACAGAAAGCACTCGCTCAGAGTCCACCGCCACTCCAAGCTGATGCCTCGTTCCAGGTATTCCGTGAATGGCGTCGGAGGTGGGACGATTATTCGATGATGGTCGATTTATCAAGGTTGCCTAGGGAGAAACAGCTGATCCAGATGAGGATGTGTCTCACCCTAGAGACGCAACGTATCCTGGAGCACACCCTGCAAATTCCCCACAACACAGACAAGACTGTGAAGGACGTCTTGGATGCTTTACAGACGCATATCAAGGGTCTCCGCAACGAAGCTCTGCGTAGGAGAGAACTTCTCAGTTGTAAGCAGCTGGAGGGTGAGTCGTTTGCCGATTTCTACGTACGACTCAGACGCATCGCTGAGGAGGTTGACGTTTGTCCTGGGAACTCGTCGACTTGTGAGGAAACACAGCTGAAGATGATTATCCTCATGGGCGTGCGGGACGAAGAGCTAATTCAGAAGCTTATCTTCCTCGACACTGCCTCTTCTCTACAGGATGTTCTCACCACCTGCCGCTCTTACGAAGCCACCAGAAGTGCGACTTCTGCCATTCGTGCTCCATCTAACCAGCTGTGTGCCATCTCCGCATATAAGAAGAAGAAAGGACGTGACCGGACTTCAGCCTCACATCCGACTTCAGCTTCACATCCGACTTCAGCTTCACATCCGACTTCAGCTTCGCATCAATCTTCAGCATCACTTCAGACTTCCACGCCAGGTCATTCCTGCCAGTATTGTGCTCGTCGGCATGGTTCTGAATGCCCTGCCGCTGACAGCACCTGCAATAACTGTGGCCGTCGTGGTCATTGGGCTAGGACACTGAAGTGCCCTGCCAACAACGTTCAGTGCCGCTCCTGTAGCCGCATTGGACACTATGACAAATGCTGTCAGTCACAGAAGAAGAATAATACTACTTGCAAGTCTCAGGCGGCGAAGAACAAGCGCTGTCGTCGCGTGGGATCCTCTTCTTCCCCTGTCAGCAAGACACCTCAGCCCATCTGTGTTCACCTGTCATACGGCGACGTTACATCCCGTATCCAGATGCTTCCTGACACAGGTACGGACGTCACAGTCATCGGCACAAGACACCTCGACATTCTGGGGATCCCTAGGAGCAGCTTGCAACCACCGTCAACTTCTACAACGCTCACCGCAGACGGTTCTACAATGGCACCTGCTCTGGGTACATTTCAGGCTACCCTCACCCTAGGTAAGCAGTCATGTTCTGCCAGGATTCAGGTCCACAAAGGTGTTCAGATGCCACTACTGTCTTATGGCCACTGTCAAGAGTTGGCCATAATATCTTCAGACTTCCCTAAGCCAACTCTAGAAATAAAACATGTCAACAGGTGCAAGGAGCTGCCCCTCCCACCCAATACGTCACCTTCTGCAGCCAGGGAGTTCTTCCTAATGCAATTCAAGGACGTGCTGGTTTCCAAGGAGGACCTCAAGACGGCTCCACTCAAGCCAATGGCTGGCTCCCCCATGAGAATACACCTGAAGGATGACGCAGTACCTTTCGCCATCCACACACCGAGACAGATACCCTTCGCTTTTCAGAGCCAAGTTAAGAAGGAACTCGACTCTATGGTAGCCCAGGGGATAATTAAGCCTGCTGGTGACGACCCCTCGGATTGGTGTCACCCCATGGTAGCAGTCGCCAAGAACATTACTGGAGTTCGTATCACCGTCGACCTCACCAAGCTGAATAGCCAAGTTTCCCGCCCGACCCACCCTTCACCGACACCCTTCGCCGCTATACGCAGTGTGGACCCAAAGGCAAGGTACTTTACTACAGCAGATGCCTTATGTGGGTACTGGCAGATGGAACTTGCGGAAGAAGATCAGCACCTCACGACGTTCATCACACCGTACGGCCGATTTCAGCACTGCAGAGGACCTATGGGTTTCGCGGCTACTGGCGATGCTTTCTGCCTCCGTGGTGACATGGCCCTTCAGGGTGTGGCGAACTGTGTATTAAAGACTCTCTCTCTCTCTCTCTCTCTCTCTCTCTCATTTTTTTTGAGTATTATCCTTGAAAATGGGTTTAGATTCCCCAAGGGTAGGTAGAGGACTGGTCACACTGGGAACATACGAGCCGCACAAACACTGTTCTAATTACTGTACATCATTCCTCCACGCCACTATCTCTCGTTACAGGGTATCGTGCGCATGAATATAATGTTACACAGGCTATTGGTGAAGGTCCGGTCAGCCCTTATAACCGGACACAAACACTTAATTTAATATCCAAAAAATCCCTACTACCCGCTACATCACCGCAAACCAGCCATCAGAAAATAGCAATGTGCATTTTTACGCATTGGAAAAAGCCAGAGTTAAGTTTTGTCGTCGTTGTTTGTTGTAAGTGATACCAATTTAGACGTTGGAAAAACCAGATTGATGTTGATGGTTGTTCAATAAGCCACATCTTCTATATTATGGTTTCAATTTCCTTTTTTTTTTACCTGAAGACCACGTGATAAAAATATACGGTACAGTCAATAACTTGCTCAAAGGATTAATATCGATTGCTATTCTAGAAGACAAATTTGGACTATTTTCCTTCTAAAACTCGATCTTAGCGCAAGCACATGTAGCCACTACTTCACTATAGACAAACTACTGCTCAAAACTTGCTCCATTGTCATTGAAGCAGAGGTATGGAAACTATCACTGAAGGAAATGCTAAAATTAAACAGGAACTTTTTCTACCTATGTTCCGTTTAAAGATTTTTAGACCAAATAAAATAAATCGAAAAAAAAAATACATGTTCTGATTTTGAACATGACATCCGGTTTCTAAATATAGGAAGCCCTGGACATATAGGCTTAAAAACCAACTGTAGGGAACTTAATACCCCCAACATCCGGTTTCTAGGAGTAAAACAAGATGCACAAGACTTCTAAAAATACGATACACAGAGCGTCTAAATCAAACACCATATATACAGATTTGTAAAACACGAAGTAGACAACCGGCATGAAGTATATAATAGATCAGTTGTATTGTCTTCTAAATACACAAAATTTTTCACAGGTAAAGACTTCAACAAACTAGATGTACAGACTTCAAAATGCACAAAAATAGATAAATACTTCTAAGCACTAAAACTTACAAACACTATGTATAGACCTCTGAACAAACAATACTAACCTAACCTAAGCTGGTCTTAGCTTGCCTTACCTAACCTTGCCTAGCCTTACCTTATCTAACCGAACTCAGAAAGTATAGCTACAAATACAATACCTACTGTATTATTAAACTAACTGCCTATGGGTAAAAAAAAATGAAAAGATTTTATTAAAATTCTTCTTAAAACCCAGTTATATTAACACTACAATTCCACTATTGTTATTAACATCATTATTATTACTCTGCTATTACAGCACAGTTTAAGGTCGCCCCAAAACATATGTACCGTTACCCGCTGTACCGTAATGCATTGTAATTGACAATTCTGTTATGTACTGCATTCCACATTAACGCTATGTTTATAATCCACTGTACCGTAATGTACTATAACCTTGACTCCACAATACAGTCGCTTTATTCTTACTAAACGAGCTCAAATTCTCAGTGAACATGAAAAATATTACATCAAATACAGAGAAATATATACGTACTAAATTTGCCTGAAACTGTGTATAATTCATCTGTATCCAGCAATCACTCAAACTGAAACACCCAAAGTAAGTAAGTGTTTTTTATTTCCAACACAAATAATAAACTGATATACATATAAACATGTAAGAATCACTAAGACTAATTAACAGACCGATACTTGGAATTATCCTGTCCATGTATACTTAATATGTCAAGCTACAATCATATATACGGTATACTTGTAATCAATTCCACATAAACTGTACTCAATATCATACTCACGGAAGGAATGCAATAATCAAATATATATTATGCCATATACCTGCACGGCAACATCATCTCATACTAAGTAATATATTTTTATCTAAAGTTCCTCTATACTATTTCCTATATCTATAACACTATATACTCCCCACGAAGCCATGAATTGACTCTTTTAATTTGCGTTAACAAAATAAGTTATAAGATTGTTTTACCTGACCAAGAAAATTATTTATATAAGACTAAGAATACTCTGTGAAATCCAGTTTATTCCGAGAAAAATAATGATGCTACATACCACAGGCATACAATATAATGAATTATTTCCCATTAGTATTTATTGTTTAAAATTGTCTGCTAATTCACGTCTTGTTACTGCCAAACTAGAAAAGCTAACTATCAATATAAATACGTACTGTAATTTATCTGAGTGTGTATTAGTTAAAATTTGCCACACACAACCGATACTTCATTAAGAATAGCAGTATATACAGTTAGTGCTGTATAGTCTGTATGTCTGTGTAAAAGGACTTGTTAAAAATACAGTGTATATATATATATATATATATATATATATATATATATATATATATATATATATATATATATATATATATATATATATATATATATATATATATATATATATATATATATATATATATATATATATATATATATATATATATATATATATATATATATATATATATAATTTTTTTTTTTTAATACAGAAACTGTCCGTAGTGGCCATATTCTCAGTATTGACAAACACCCAACAGTCACACTTGACACTAATCATTAACAAGGCAAAGGTTTTTCTTCTTTGCTGTGTATCAAAAACTATCACAAACTGATCATGAAGAGGAAGGCATGTTTAAAATTAATAACAGCACCGCCACCCTCTCCTCGCTACACACTTCCCGTGGATAATTAACGGGGAAAACTGTAAAATGTATTAATATCGCTAAAACTCTAAAATAAATATATATGGACGCTGTATATATCGCTATGGAGCTCTGGATTAAATTTCAACCCCGTGGCCTTTAACGACCAGCAAAAAATTAAGTTGTGATTTCAAAAAGAAGTTTGTCACTCAGTCGGTAATTTTGAAGGTAGAAAGTATTAATTAATTTCAAGGACAATACAAGAGACAGAACAACACGGATAACGAATTAGACATATGAAGGGAAGATAAAACTACGTGAAAGTGAGAAATAAACAACTGTATGATACGAAATAAATGACTATAAAAAGGCGGGAAATAACTTTACAGTTTCAAATACAAGACAAAATAATGTGTAAACAAATAAGATGAATACAGGAAGGTATAAAACAAGTTTCTCAAATCATTCAAGATGGACAATCACTTATAAATTGTGAAGAGAAAAACAATAACTTAAAACTACACAATTACTTGAAAAACTTAAGGGAGAAGAGAATTCTGAATATTAAAAGAAAATACAAAAGGTACAAAAATATGATGTTTTAAAAAGAGATGAAAGTAACTAATTACTGCGTTAGAATTTCTTAGCCATAAACAAAAACAAAATAATTCATACTAAGAAAAGTGAACTAGATATTAAGACACCTTGTAAAAAATAACTAGGAAACTTAAGATAAAGATATTAAAATTTTAAAAACACAGTTACTGATACAACAATTCAAAATACTAAAACAGGAAAATATTGATGGTTTTATTAAAGAACAGACATGAAAATTTAAAACTACTCAGGTAAAGAACCACTGATAATTTTTGTTTAAAGAATATGGTTACTTAAACAACACCTGAATAATACCAAGGACGAAAATATTAATAATTTTTAAAGGGACACAGCAAATCAACAACACTTTACAACTACAGAGTATAAACAAATAATCAAAATATTCAGGCTTATACAGTAAATTAATATCAGCGACTAGTACTACGTTGACATTACATAAGAGAAAATATTAACACATTTTCCAACAGCAGATGTAAACTAACCCAACAGATGACACACACCCTGGTAGAAGAGGCGAGAGATATTTAAAATAGAGTACACGGACGACCCCCTGACGGAGACACCATGATCCTCCCCATACTGGCCAGATATTTTGTAAATAATATTGATTATGTGTTAAAGGAATATCCTTCCTTCCTTAGGCTTTAGTAAACCCCTTTATAATATTTATACCGTGTATACCTGTCACACTTGCCAGATGATTCTGGTGTCATTGTACAGGGGTACCTAGTGACAGCACTAGGATCCCGCTTCCTCTATCAAGGAATAAACAATTGAAATTGAATTGAGTACACGGACAGTAGTATAATATGGATACAGATAAAGTCCGCCCAACCATCTTTAATAACAATAATTTGGGTACAAACTTAAGACATTTTTACCGATATTGATAATCTCCAATAATAATAATAATAATAATAATAATAATAATAATAATAACAAATCCAAAAGAACAACTGATAGCTTTCAATGTTAAAAACATACAGTAGGTACGACAAGATATATTAGAATCAAGGAAAACCATTACTGTATCTTTTTTTAAGAATACAATGATTGGTTCTACAAAATATCACATCATACTAAAACCTCATAATTTTCAAAAGAAGAGAGTAAATAGTACTACATATTTGAAATATGAAGCCAAAAATCACATATTAACTAACACAAACGGCGATATCTGATAGTTTTCAAGAGAAGGAAGAAAAGAGTATGACAAACAGGACACACGGACACTAAACCTTGATCACTTTCCAACCACTGTAGAAAGAAGTGTGGCGCCTAAAAAAATTCTTACTGAAAGAGCCTGATAATTGTCCATAGAAATTAATCGATTAACACAATACAGAAATAATAAGACCGGAAAACCTTTTTACTTTTAACTTTAAGCATTTAGGAGTTTTGATCCAGCCTGATAATTCTAAAATAATAATATAATAATAATACTGCTTGGATCGACAGAATTAATCTAATGTACAAGACATTTTTTAAGTTTTAGTTGACAGAGCCTAATAATTTTTCAGAGGTCTTAAAGTGGGACTATTACAACAATTTTGAAATAATAAGCAGAAAAATCGGAAGATTTTTCAATACAAGAAAAATCAAGAAAATCTGCCACACGTAACCTGATAAAACTTGTAATTAATAAGATCTGACATAAAAAAAAACAAATATTTTCAGTACTAAAAGAAAAGTCAAAAGACAACTTGACAAATTCTAAAGCTTACTAGTTCAGACAGACATTAAGACAATACTTAATTATGCGACAGCTACACCAATATATAAAAACCACTAAACAACTAAAACAAATCGGGATACGAAAAAACAAACTAATCGAAAGTAGATAAAAAAAAGTTTGATGATTTAAATTACAGGTGAATGCGAGTCTTCCTGGCCATGATTTAGTGTACAATGATGCTGTGATTTAACCTATAAACATGACAGAGTGACACCCTGAAGCAATACTGGATTTCGATTTTGTTCCTTGCGATTTGTTGATGTTTGTACTTATAATAAAAAACACACATACACATACACTTTTAGTTTACACACACACACACACACACACACACACACACAACTATATACACAGTGTATACATTTACACCCTTACATAAATAAAATACAAAAGATAAATACTTCATATATGTATGTATATATAGGTATATACAGGTACACATACACTCCTACATAAGCACATAAATACGAACACGTACAGTATATACCTACACGAATGCATATATATATATATATATATATATATATATATATATATATATATATATATATATATATTTTATTTATATATATATATTATATATATATATATATATTTATATTTATATATATATATATATATATATATATTTTATATATATATATATATATATATATATATATATATATTTATATATATATATATATATATATATATTTATATATATATATATATATATATATATATATATATATATATATATATATATATATATATATATATATATATATATATATATATATATATATATATATATATATCCATAAATATATATACCCGGTACATACCTTATATACAGAAAGATATGTATACTCCTATATATACAAAAACACACATACATACATACACACATATCGGGCATATATTCCTACATTTAAGCGCCCGTGTACAGATAACCTTATATACTGTACACACACACACACACACACACACACGAATAAGAATACTTTATAATAACGTATCATTAATAACATTTCAGTAATATCTAATAACCAGTAGTACTTAGAAACAAAGCTTAACCGTAAGAATATTTAGTCAATGATAAATATTTAGTAATATCTACGAACAATATATAGCCTTCATAATATTCAGGTAATACTTAATAATTAGTTTTATCTAGGAGCAATATTTACCGTTTATAATACTAACCTAGTACTTAATGTTTAGTAATATTTAGCAACAATATTTACCAATCATGATATTCAGGTAATATTTAATGTTTAATAATATTTAGCGAAAGCATCTACAGGGGAGGAATTCAAGGTGGACCTCCAGAGAGACTTGAGGTTAATCTTTTTAAGGCATACACCTCAGCCCTCCCCCTCCACCATACACTACGGCATCACCTTCCACCGACCTCATTCTTACCCAGTACAATAAAACGAGGGGAACCACCGATTAAATAGGAGCAAGTTAGAAGATTAATTGTAAGGCAAGGACACCAATGATTATATATAAGGTAGGATACTAATAATTAAATAAAAACTATGAAGATGATTAGAAATAAGGCAGGAATTTGATTAGATACAAACGAAATAGATGATGTTTAATTATGTCAACCAACCAATGATTAAATGGAAACCAGAGATGATTACATAGGAGGCAGGACACTAATGATTAAATAGAAACCAATGGAATGATGATTAGATATATGTCAGAACACCTGTGATTAAATAGAAACCAAAGAAAACGATAAAATGTAAGGCAGAATATCCATGATGAAATATAACTCAGAAGATGACGATTAGATGTACGGTAGAAAACAAGAAGGCGATGATTATACTGTATATAGTAAGGTGAAGATCAAGACCATAAGCTGAAGATTAAATAGAAATGAGTAAGCCGACGATTAATTCACTGGGCTGCATTTGAAAAAAAAATTCATGAGGTGCGGGGTTTCTTAGCTGATTCTTTATGTATTTTGCGTGCTGCTTCCAAAAATGCCATTCATTAGATTCTTTGGGAAATATCTAACATGTATTTGAGTCGTGTAGATCAGGAGAGATGAGGATTGTAGTGTCTCAGATTATTCTTTTCTGTAATAGATTTGTTCATGTTACTCATAAATGGTTTATCACACAAAGTCAGTGTTCATCTATACACCCATAACTGGATGGAAATTAGTACTAAGTGTCGGGGGAATTTTGCTCACAACTGCAGATGTTTGACAATTCTGTATTACCTGGAGATTGTGTTCAAGGTTTTTACTCTGTTGAAGTACATCAGATAGCCAAGATACACAGAGCCTAACACGCAAACTAATACAAGAGAGGTTTAAAATTTCTCTACATTGGGATTGAACAGAACAACTGGCGACTTTTAGCTGCCCATGAAAAATTATTGTATTTTAACGAGTGAATAACTTTGTCTCTTTTTTAATCTTATATTTAATTTCAAAGTTGAACAAAACAATAAACACTGAACATTTTACCATCTTTCAGTGTTATATAATATCCCTTTCTACCAGTTGTCAGTTATTCTGTATTGGACTACAAATATGAAGGATTTTCTTATGCACACTCTTATTACTTTATCTCCACGTGCCTTTCTCCGAGCCAACGTGTAATTCGACTTTATTTCCCTTCCTCCTCTTTCCCTATTCTCGCCCCCCTCAATACAGTATTCCATGTATGTATCTTTTGTGCCTTCCAGATAACCCTAATTTTCTATCGTTCTTTTCTTTCTATAGATGTTTTTCCCTTAACATTCGAGACCTTCTTCTCATATACCTCCTTCCTTCCCCTTTATTCCTTCTCACGTAATTCCCCAACTTGTCTTTAACGTTCTCCTAGGTACGATTGAAAATAACCTTCCTTCTTTCTTTCTTTCTCATTCGCCTCTCGTACTTTCTTCCCTTTCATCATCTCTTTCCCTTTCTTTCTTCTTATTTTACTTCTTTGCTACCTGTGTGCTTCACCCTCTCCTTCCTATTGTGCCAAACCGCTTCTCTATACATTCTCCTTCCTCTCTAAGTATCTTCTCTGAACCTCTTCCCCCTCTGTTCCTCTCCTGTCTACTCTTCATCTCTTCTCTTAATCTACAGCAAGTTTTCTCTAGTCCCTTCCTTCTCTATCACCCCCTTTCAACCTTTTATCCATCTGTCTACTAATTCCCTTTCTCTATTTCCCTACCACTAACTATTCATGTTTCATTCGCTTCCTTGTTTCTTTACCCTTGTTGTTACCTCTCTCTCTCTCTCTCTCTCAACTTACGATTCCATTAACCTTGCTCACCTCTCCTGATGCCCCCCCCCCCACACACACACCTTGGTCTTGAGATGGTTGAGGTTTCTTATGTAGATGAGCCACTTGTAGTGCCACTGCTATGGGCGCTGTTATCAATAATGCAAGTGTGTATGCAAATGCAATCTACAATAAGCATGAGGTATTGTGTTTGGGGTGTGTGTGCGTCTGTGTGTGTCTGGTGTGTGTGTGTGTGTGTGTGTTTTTTCAACCACCAAACACCTTACCCATTTTGTCCATACTCTTTGCCCAATGTTTTCTGTTTGTCTTGTTTGCCTCTCACAGAACCACACGACCACACATCCCTCCCCGTGTGTTTTCTACCAGCTGGTCTTCCTTGTGTCACTCTGGTAGTCTTTCTCATTCTATTTAAGTATTCTATCTGATATTTCATATAAAGACCAACATTAAAGACAAGATGAAGGGTGATAAAAGTTTTCCTAAGTCCCACCTCTTCTCCATTTGTTAGACTCCGTTTTCTATCGATTGTTACGACTATTGATTATTTTTTTAAGTTTGGTTTATGAATGATAAGTATATTAATAGGGGACATAATTCCTTGATAAAATTAACTCGTAAGTCATAAGATATAAACTCATTATAAAGTCGAGGTATTTACATGTATTTTAATTTATTTTTTGTTGCAATTTTGTATTTCTTCCCATAACACAAGCAACAAATAATCCACCGTCTCACAGCTCACGTCAGGGCTACAGACATCTGACACCAACCAAATGTATGATAGTCGCATCTGACAGCAACATCATCAGGGCGAGATTGAAACGCCTCAGAGCCTCGGCGGATGTGATAAACAAACTCAATAAAACGACGACTCTTATTGGTCCCTTGCTCAAATGACGTCACATGCAGTTGCCAAGATGATATTATTAGATATTATTAATTAAAACTGACTAATGGAATTTTTTTTTTCAACTTGTCTTCACGATCAATATTTTTTTTTAATTTTAACATTAATATTACAGCAAATTTTAAATATATATATAGAAAATTCATTATTAATATTTTGGTGGTTCTAAATGATCTTCACATACAAAATGCATTCAATTACACGTCACGTCAGTCTTCATTGTGAGGCCCCGGACGATGAACTCCCATAATACCTTGTGGTAAACAGACCTTGACGTCACATGGTGCAGGGACTGATTATGTTTACGCAGGTCACCACCATATCCCCCCCCCCCCTTGCTGTACGAGTCTTGGGGAGGGAATGTGTAGGGGGTCTCTGCCTCTCCCTCCTCCTCACCCCTCCTTCGCCCTCCATATCTGCCTCCCTTTTGAACCTTCTCCTCTGTAACCAGGCTCATTGTACTCCCTTTCCTCCCTATCTCCCTTCCTTCCACTACTACTCCCTCTCTATCTCCCTCCTTCGCCCTCTCTATCTCCCTCGCCCTCCCAATTTACCTCCCTTCCTGCCACCTTCGTCATCAGCTCCACTTACACATAATTCAGGGGATACGTTTCACAGGTTCCTATTTATGAAAACTAATTAAAAAGGAAAACGACCATTATTTTTAATGAATTATCAGCCAGATTACCCAGCGAACATAAATTCATAATTTATTATTCAGTTTAAATTATCTTCCACATTACTCTTATTTTGTAAAAGATATTTACCATACATCCACCGGCGGAAAACATGTAGCAAAGATTGTCACGGTTTTCCATCTGTTCTGGTTATTATACAGGTAAGTCTTTGTTGAGGTCATTAAACAGGTAAGTCTCTGTTGTTGTCAATAAACAGGTAAATCTCTTCGTTGTGGTCATTAATAAAACAGGTAAGTCTCTGTCTTCGTCTCGTAAGCATAGAATCATCAGGACATCAATTCCCTTCTTTACTCACTATTCTTGTGGTTATTTCTCTCATTTTGTTCCTCCTCCCATGTTTAGCTCCTACGCCTATCTCAACATTCAATATTCCTTTGCTCCCTTTCACAATAATAAATTTAAATATTTCCCATCAGATACGACGTCCTGTAGTAGTTCTTCTTCTGTCACAAAGTTCAATCTACGCCATCCATTACTCAATTTCTCATTTTAAACAATTCTGGCCTTTCCCACGAGTTCCTACGCTATCCCATCATTTAGTATTTCTTTTACTCTTTCTTTTATCTCCCGTTCCCATAAATTGCATGCATCAATGTGTTTAAAAGTATACATACATTATAAACCTTAAGACAGTTGCTTCTCTTGGTATCTTTCCCTTCAGACATCTACATCCTCATTTAACTTATTTATTCAATTTACATATCATGAACTGTAATTACAATACGCAATAATCGATACAGTTCCCATAACCAACGGTGAACATTAAAAAAAAAATGTTTAAAATGCAATTACATATACTATTTTTTTGGGGGGCTGTCATTTTTATTTTTGGTATTGTAAAAGCAAATATTAATTAGTGTAAACAAATTTATTATCAGTAAAAAACAAATATCAGTGACTGGTAAAAAATTTCAATTGTCTTTGGTGTCAATTGATGTCATGAACTCCTCTCAAAAAAAAAATCATATTCACATGTATATGACCAACAACCATGAAAAGACACCTGCCTTCACCTGTCCCATAAACACCTGCCCTCATTCATCTGAAGGACCAGCACTACCACCAACATCACAATTACAATCCTCACCACCACCACATCACCACCACCAGCGTGTTGAAAGGCCCAGTCTAGAGTTAATAGTCACGGCAGTAATTAAGATGATAAACTCATTAAGGGATTATTAGCCGAGGACGTGGCCTGGGGCTAACTTGGGTCTCGCTAGGCATTAGTCAAGTCCCATTTGTATGGATTTTTTGTCCCGCTGAGCTTAATTTAATAAACGGCCAAACTTCAAGATTTTTTTTCCCCGGCGGGCTGGGGGAGGGGGGGAGGGGTTGAGAGGGTACTGGGTGGATGACGGATAGGGAGGGTACAGGGGGATAGGGAGTCAAAGAGTCAAAGATCTGTTAGCCTCTTCGTTAATTTACTCAATATAATCATAAAATTCCCGAATGTTGGTTATATAATTTGACTGAGATTAAATATATATTAGATATCATAAGGTTTTAGCCGTGTATTCATAAATTCATATACCATTGATTTTTTTT
>NW_024724388.1:0-22211 GCF_018991925.1 Homarus americanus
ATAAGTTATGCTTTAATATTGTTTATTTTTATTTACATGTTTATTTTATTTTTGTTTATTATATATATATAAGTATATATAAAATACAGTGGGGTGAAAAACATAAATATAACAGCTAATTGTTTCCATTGTGAGGGTTGAACATTGAGGGATTGAACAAAGGACAGAGCTGTTGTGTCAGAGGATTATCTCTAAATTTGTGTCTCCTTTATTTACGTATTCTTATCTATTTACGATGATTCCGAATAAAAACGGGTTTTGATCGCTGTCATGGGCTGTAAATATGATGGGTATTACAAAAGAATATATGTAGACAATGATATTTTTTAAGGTGGTTCAAGGGAAGGGGCATGGTCTTTGCTCGGATGGTGGTTGTTCCACCATGATGTTGTGATCTGGGACTTAGAGGCATGGGGTGATGTGGCTTTCTGATTGCCTTCTGGTTTCATGTCTCGATTCTGTTTCAGGACTGGAGACTCAATGTTATTGATTATTAATGATTTGTAACGAGGGCACAACGATAGGGTGTTATCTATCCTGCAATTTTCTTTATTTTCAATTTATATGATGCACTACAGTTTGTGATCTGTTTTTTCAAAGTAGGTCGTGTCCTTTGTAACTCTTTGTAACGGGATTTTCATTTTTAACCAGAGAGCCCCATGGTGTGACATTGCATCAGGTGTTTGGTAACAAAATCATGATGATTTCTTTTCCATTGCTGTGAAGTGATGACTATGTGATGTTGACTGGTTTTTAAATGACTTTGCATTACTTTATTACCATCCTTCTTGGTTATTTTTAGCCCTGACCGAGCAGGAAATGGCGTTGAAGATATCAGCTTCAGCAATGAATTATAAGGAATGCCGCTAATCGGCAGTGTCTGTAATCCATTATATATCTTTATATATATATATATATATACCATAACTCCCTCTCCATATATATATATATATATATATATATATAATATATATGCTCTTTCTCATATATATATATCTAAAGAAAGTGTTTGTGTGCGGTGGCTTAATTGTGTGAACTACCTTGAGGCAGCTTCGTGAGGTGCTGGTAATTCCTACTTTATGAACCATCTACTTCCTTATCCATGTGCTATCTCAAGGGTTGTTTTTCTTGGGTTTGTGGTTATGTTCTTGTCGATGGATTTTTAGAAGTCTTCTAATCTCATTTCATAATTAACATTTTCAACCTTAAGTATAAATACATTATAAAAGTGATACAAATTGATTTACAAGTGGTGGTTATTTTTTTGTTTGTTTTTATACGAATGAAAAAACACTTTGTTCTTCTTTGGGGTAGCTATTTCAATGTAACATCATGGTTGAAACTCTTTATTTTATCTTTCAACATCATCCCGCTCTGGCCATTTGGGCTTCTGAACAAGCACAGAGCCCTCTCAATATTTTTTACATTGTTTTTCTTTAGTTGCTTATGGAATAATAAAAAAAAAATCTTGACAAACATGCGTTTTGTTTGATTATACATAATAAGCTATAATGATACAATTCATTTTGCTTAATCATCGTAAAGGAAAAAAGAGAAATTGTTAGGTCAGTGATCAGGTTGGTCACCAGCAATTAACAAGACCACTTAATTATTTCATGTAGGAAATAACATTGTGATCTCTCCAGACAAGTGTATGTGTACTTTTGGGTTTCTGGCTCTGTCTCCAAAATTACTTTGAAGTTCAAAATGCATTGCTGGGCAGAGGTGGGAGGGAAGGGGGGTGTTGTGTTTGTTCCATGCCGCCACACGATAAAGTCGGTCTTCTGCAGTCTCTGTCTTTCATCGCTCATCTTTTTACTGGGTTTCCTTCTTGGTAGACACTTTCAATTCTGTTTTCTTCTTGATTTTTTCTCTCTGTTTCTCTTAATCCTGGTCACTCATTTTTTGGCTCGGTTTCCTGCCTCTTTTCCCCCCTCCCTCTCTCTCCTACTTTTCCTCTAGCTTTTACTGATTGTATTCCTGTTTCCACCTGCTCTACCATTATTCCTTTCTTCATACTCTCCAATGTTTACATCTTTTTAATTTCTCAGTTAACATTGATTTCTCTTGTTGCTTCTCTACCTTGTAGATAAATTATTTGATGTTTTATCAAAATATTTAATTTTTCTATTTCTTCCTTTTTTTGTTTCCTACCGTGTTGGCATACCGCAACAAGTCCTGAGCCATACAGGTGTTACCTGTAACTCCCACAGTCCCGTGTTGCTAAAGCCTCTCCCTGGTACACATTACATGTTTGGGGATGCATATAGATGTGAGGTGAGGGTAGCCTCATGCTGTAGGGTGGGAGTGGAGCTGCCTGTTGCTGTAGGAGTGGGGAGGGGCAGCTTATATTGCTGGCAAGGTGGGAGGGGCAGCTTATATTGCTGTAGGGTGGGATGGGGCACATGGTGCTGTGGGGTGGGGAGGGCTGCTTATGTTGCTGTAGGGTGGGGTGGCAGCTTGTTGCTGTAGGGTGGGGAGGGCAGCTTTGTTGCTGTGGGGTGGGGGGTGTGCACTGAGGGTGGGAGGGCAGCTTGTGTTGCTGGGTGGGGGGGCAGCTTATGTTGCTGGGAAGGGGCAGTGTATTGTTTGCTGTGGGGAAAGCAGTATGCTAGATTCTGTGCCTTTCCAGCTCTCCTCGGTCCTCATCACCTCCTGGGGCCGAGTAAGTGAGAATGGAGGTGAGGAGAGGGTGACGTTCCCCAGGTTGTTACAGCCTCTTGGTATCGACACTGAGCTGGCCACCGTTACCGTGACCTGGTTTAGCCCTGTCGTCCTTACACCTTTATCAAGCCTTCTTCATCTCCTCCTTGAGGGCTATCTTCCGGCTCTTCCTTTCATCTCCTCTTCTCCTTGTCTTACCTTTCCTCTCCTCCAGTAACCTTCTTCTTATCTTCCTCTTCCGTTTTTTTTTTTTTTTTTTTTTTGTCTTCCTCCTTCATCGTCTCCTCAGTAGCCTTCTCCTTCATCTCCTCTTCCTTTTCTTCCTCCTTAATGCATCTCCTCAGTGCCTTCTCCTTCTGTCTCCTCTTCCTTTGTCTTCCTCCTTCATCGTCTCCTCCAGTAACCTTCTCTTTCATCTCTCTCTTCCAGGTCTTCCTCCTTCATCGTCTCCTCCAGTAACCTTCTTATCCTCTTCCAGCATCTTCATCCTTCATCGTCTCCTCAGCCTTCTCCTCATCTCCTCTTCCTTCTTCCTTTTTTTTGTTTTTTTTTTTTGTTTTTCTTCATCATCTCTTCAGTGACTTCTCTTCATCTTCCTCTTCCAGCATCTTCTCCTTCATCGTCTCCTTAAGGCCTCCTCTTCATCTCTCTTCCGCTTCCTACCTTCTTCATTGTCTCCTCATGCCTTTTCTCTTTCATCTACTCTTCGATCTTTCTCCTTTATGTGTTCCTCCAGCATCTTCCTTCTTCGTGTCCTCTATTTCTCTGCCCCCCTCTCTCTTGCTCCTTCATTGGGCTTGCTCCTTTCCTCTGTCTCTTCTCCTCCTTTCCTCTTCCCTTCCTCCTTCCCCATGTCCTTCTCTTGGTCCCTCCCCCTTGTGTCTGTCCCTCTTCCTCCTCTTCCTTTTGTCCCTTCTCTTGCTTTGTTTCACCCCTCCTTCTCCTCCTCTCTCCCTTCCTCCTCTTCCTTTCCTGCCTGATATTCCTCTTCCCTTCTGTCCCCTTCCTCCTTCCCTCTCTCTCCCCTCTCCCCTCTCCTCTTGCCCTCTTCTGTCTCCTTTACTCCTTCTTCCTTATTGTTTCTGTCTTCTCAGCTGCCTCTGATAATTTTTCTAACTTTTCATGGTTCTGCTTCATTGCTACTCAAGCCTTGATGTCTGAGGGTAAACATTCTTCTTGATCTCTACGAATGATCTTTTGTGTTTGTTTTTTTTGATATGTTTTGTGCGGTGTGTGATTTTTATCGTTTTAAATTGTCGTCGCTAACGTCATTGTTGTCGTTGAGCTGTAACTTTTTGATTTCCCTTCGATGATTATAATATATCTTGTTTTCATTCATTAACTTCCTTTTGATGTTTTTGTTTGAAATGTTGGTTGTTTTGGAGTCTCTGTAAGATAATTTAACATTAGTAGATATCATCTCACTAGAATGAAAGTTCGCTATTGATTTTAGGTATCTAAGGTGAGAGAGGGTCAAAGGGTTAAAGTCATCGTAGATAGGCAAATAATTATCTGGTTATCTTGTTTCATCTCATGGTTTTTGTGTCGGTCAGAGTTATCTTTATAAATATTTTCTGTTTTCAATATTCTCTTGCTTGATCACCTTCCTCTCTCGGCCCTTGTGTCTCCAGCCTTCGGCTTTGTTCGTCCCCACCCTTTCTAAGTGTGGCTGTCCGGGGGGGGCCTCTTTCTCCTCCTGGCGGTGGTTCTCCAGCGTGCAGGAGGTGAGGATGCTGGTGGTATCTGGTGCTATTACATGTTGTTGGTTGGTCGTCTCCTCGTAGTCAGTGGTGGTTCCAGGTGTCAGAGACACCGGGGTGTCTCTTTGTTTTGTGCAGTTGGATTGTTTGCTTTGTTGTTTAGTTGATTGTTTATTCTCTGGTAATCTATGGTTTGATTTGTTTAATGTTTTGGTGTCTATGTTGATAGTTTAACTGGTTGTCGATGGTTGATGGTTTAGTGCTTCTGTAATCTATAGTTGATTGTTTGTCTCTGGTTTATGTTGGATTTGTTTGTACTTCTGGTTTATCGATAGTTGATTGTTTTATGTTATGGTTGATTGTTTATGCTTGGTTGTCGTTGATTGTTAACTTCTGGTTATAGTTGATTGTTTGACCTTTGTCGATGGTTGATTGTTTTGATTTGGTTGTCGATGGTTGATGGTTGTCTTCTGGTTAGTTGATTGTTTTATGCTTCTGGTTATGGTTGATTGTTTTATCTTCTGGTTGTCGATGGGTGGTTATACTTCGATGGTTGATTGTTTAATACTTCTGGTTGTGATGGTTGATTGTTTTAATGTTTCGGTTGTCGTGGTTGATGGTTCTGGTTGTCGATAGTTGATTGTTTGTACTTCTGGTTGTCGATGGTTGATTGTTGTCTGGTATAGCTAATTTGATTTGTTTTAATGCTTCTGGTTATCGATAGTTGATTGTTTAGTCTTTTGGTTGTCGATGGTTGATGGTTTAATCTTCTGGTTATATTGATTGTTTAATGCTTCTGTTTATCTATAGTTGATTGTTTAATACTTCTGGTTTTCGATATGGTTGATAGTTTAATGCTTCTTGGTTATCGATAGTTGATAGTTTAATTATTCTGATTATCGATATTTGATTGTTTTACTTCTGGTTTATCGATAGTTGATTTTTTAATACTTTTGAGTGTCTATAGTTGATTGTTTTTTGCTTCTGGTTGTCGATGTTGATTGTTTATACTTTACGGTTGTCGATGGTTGATTGTTTAATGTTTCGGTTGTCGATGGTTGATGGTTTAATGCTTTGCAGTTTGTCGATGGTTGATTTGTTATGCTGCGGTGTCTATGGTTGATTGTTTAATGCTTCTGGTTATTTATAGTTGATTGTTTATGCGTGTCTCTATAGGTGATTTGTTTTGATTGTTTGCCCCAACTTATTTCTCTTGATGATTAAACACCTAACACTACGAGGTTAAAGTTAAGGTTAGGGTCCATTCAAAAACTAGGATTGCATTAAGCTAGGTTAGGTTAGGTTAGGATTGCATTGAGCTAGGTTGGGAAGATTAAGTTAGATTAATTTTAGGTTAGTTGGCTCGGTTAGATTAGGTTGGGTTGGTTGTGTTATGTTAGGCTGGGTTGGGTTGGTTGGGTTGGGATTGAACTGGGTTAGGGAGATTAAGTTAGATTAATTTGGGTTGGTGGTTGGCTCGGTTAGATTGGGTTGGAATTGTGGTTTGGTTATGTTATGTTGGGTTGGTTGATTTGGAGTTGGGTTTTGGTTAGCTAGGTTATTTTGATCTCATATGATAAAATAAACAGGAATACCCTAACCTTCATGGGGCCCGATTATTTAATGGTTCCAGGAAACTACCGTGAACTGTGAAGCTTCTCCATGGTACCCAGCAACACCGTTACTAATACGGTCAGCCACGTGGTAATCACCTTCACCCACCTCCACCTTCACCAAGCTCACCTTCACCTTCCTACCATCACCCATCACCATCACCTACCACACCATCACCTACCTCACCATCACCTTCCTCACCATCACCCACCATCACCATCACCTACCACACTATCCACCACCCTCCACCATCCTCCCACCTCCTGCATCACCACCATCACCTTCACCTACACTCCTGCATCACCTATCTCACCATCACCTATCTCACCATCACCTACCTCACCATCACCTTCCACATCACCTACCTCCTGCATCACCTACCTCTGCTTCACCTACATCTTGCATCACCTCTTACACCATCACCTGCCTCTTGCATCACCTTCCCCACCATCACCTCATCTGCATCACCTGCCACACCATCACCTGCCTCTGTCGCCCACCTCTGCATCACCCTGCTTCACCCTCTGCATCACCTGTCTACCATCACCTGTCTCACATGACCTACCTCATGCCTGCCTCCTGTCACTTGCTTCTGCATCACCTGCCTCACCATCACCTACATCCTGCATCACCTACCTCACCATCACTTACCTCCACCATCACCTGCCTCCACCATCACCTACCTCACCATCACCCACACCATCACCTGCCTCTGTCCCACCTCTGTCACCTACATCCCTTCCTCACCATCACCTGTGTCATCTCACCTGTCTCACCTCACCTACCTCCCCTGCATCACCTACATCTGCATCACCTACCTCACCATCACCTACCTCCCCATCACCTGCTCACCATCACCTGCCTCAACCATCACCTATCTCCATCTGCTTCTCTGCATCACACTACATCACCATCTTATCTCTGCATCACCTACCTATCACCTACCTCACCATCACCTACATCTGTCACCTCTCACTATGATACCTGCCTCCTGCATCTCCTGTCTTCACCATCACCTGCTCCTGTCACCTGCCTCCTGCATCACCTACATCACCATCACCTATCTCACCATGCCTACATCACCATCTTATCTCTGCATCACCTACATCTGCATCACCTGCCTTACCATCACCTACCTCACCATCACCTACCTCTGCATCACCTGCCTCACCATCACCTGCCTCACCTCACCTGCCTCTGCATCACTGTCTTGTCCCTGCTCTGCATCACCTACATCTGCCTTCACTTGTCTCTGCATCACCTGCCTCCTGCATCACCTGCTTCTGTCTCATCTGTCCTTGTCTCACCATCACCTACATCACCATCACTTATCTCACCATCACCTATCTCACCATCATTTATCTCACCATCATTTATCTCACCATCACCTACATCACCATCACCTATCTCACCTTCACCTATCTCACCTTCACCTAACTCACCTGGTAACGTTTAGTATGGGGAAAGTGACAGGTCTTTAAGATACCTAAGGTAGCTTATGTCACCTTTACACCGAGGAACAACATACAGTATACCTCCAGTAATGATAAGCTCTACAACAAGATATGTCGTGACGTAAATACTCGTCTTAGATATAGAATGACGTTTTAAGACAATACTTATTCGTTGTATTATCAGTTAAACTCAAAGTCATTATTATTCCATTAATGAGTCTATATAAACAATGCCAAATCAACAGTTCTCCAGATGTGTGCCACGATACCAGCTGGCCAGGAAGCGGACGTACCCTAGTGTTGACTTCCCCCCCATCTCCTCCACCTCGCTAAGACCAACCACAGCTGAGGAGGGGTGAAGAGGGGTAAAGGAGGGGAGGGAGGGTTAACTTAGTTGATGGTGGTGGTGCGTATTACGAACTCCTCTGAGGACTCCCCCCCCTCCCCCATCAGCACCATCCTTCTTCTCCTCCTTCTACTGGCCTTATCTTCCTGCCTCGAGCACTTCCTTCCTTTTCCCTCCTTATCTCCTGTTCATGTAGTCCATCCTTCCAGTGTACAGAACAGGTGTTTTATCTTGTCATTTCTTGTTACTTCAAGTACTTCCTTCTTGTCCTTATCTGTTGGTTCAGTACTTCCTTCTTGTCCTTACCTGTTGCTTCAGTACTTCTTTCTCGCCCTCACCTGTTGCTTCAGTACTTCCTTCTTGTCCTTACCTGTTGCTTCAGTACTTCCTTCTTGTCCTTACCTGTTGCTTCAGTACTTCTTTCTCGCCCTCACCTGTTGCTTAAGTACTTCCTTCTTGTCCTTACCTGTTGCTTCAGTACTTCTTTCTCGCCCTCACCTGTTGCTTCAGTAATTCCTTCTTGTACTCACCTGTTGCTTCAGTACTTCATTCTTACCCTCACCTGTTGCTTCAGTACGTCTTTCTCGCCCTCACCTGTTGCTTCAGTAATTCCTTCTTGTCCTTACCTTTTGCGTCAGTACTTCCTTCTCGCCCTCACCTGTTGCTTCAGTACTTCCTTCTCGCCCTCACCTGTTGCTTCAGTTATTCCTTCTTGTCCTTACCTGTTGCTTCAGTACTTCCTTCTTTCCTTCACCTGTTGCTTCACTACTTCCATCTTGCCCTCACCTGTTGCTTCAGTAATTCCTTCTTGTCCTTACATTTGCTTCCAGTACTTCCTTCTCCTTCCCTCACCTGTTGCTTCAGTTATTCCTTCTTGTCCTTACCTGTTGCTTCAGTACTTCCTTCTTTCCTTCACCTGTTGCTTCACTACTTCCATCTTGCCCTCACCTGTTACTTCATGTAATTCCTTCTTGCCTCACCTGTTGCTTCAGTAATTCCTTCTTGTCCTCTTACCTGTTCCTTCCACTGCTTCCCATCTTGCCCTCACCTGTTGCTTCAGTAATTCCTTCTTGCCCTCACCCTGCTTCAGTAATTCCTTCTCACTTCCTCACCTGTTGCTTCAGTACTTCATCTTTCCTTCACCTGTTGCTTCACTACTTCCATCTTGCCCTCCTGTTGCTTCAGTAATTCCTTCTTGCCTCACCTGTTGCTTTAGTAACCCTTCTCGCCGTCACCCGTTGCTTCAGTACTTCCTTTTGCCCTCCTGTTCTTTCAGTACTTTTCTTGCCCTCTTCCAGTTGCTTCAGTACTTCCTTTTTTGCCCTCCTGTTCTTTCCAGTACTTTTCTTGCCCTTACATGTTGCTTCAGTACTTCCATCTTGCCCTCACCTGCTTCAGTACTTCCTTTTTGCCCTCACCTGTTGTTTCAGTACTTTTTTCTTGCCCTTACATGTTGCTTCAGTAATTCCTTCTTGTCCTCACCCGTTGCTTCATTACTTCATTCTTGCCCTTACCTGTTGCTTTAGTACTTCCTTCTTGTCCTTACCTGTTGCTTCAGTACTTCCTTCTCGCCCTCACCTGTTGCTTCAGTAATTCCTTCTTGCCCTCACCTGTTGCCTCAGTACTTCCATCTTTCCCTCACCTGTTGCTTCAGTACTTCCATCTTGCCCTCACCTATTGCTTCAGTACTTTCATCTTGCCCTCACCTGTTGCTACAGTACTTCCATCTTGCCCTTACATGTTGCTTCAGTACTTCCATCTTTCCCTCACCTGTTGCTTCAGTACTTTCATCTTGCCCTCACCTGTTGTACTAGTCACTTCCATCTTGTCTCACCTGTTGTTGCAGCACTTCACTTGTGCCATCTTACCATTGCTGCAGCACTTCCTTATTGCCCTCACCTGTTGCTTCAGTACTCCTTCTTGCCATCACCCTGTTTGCTTCAGTGCTTCTTTCTTTCCCTTCACCTTCTGCCTCCAGTAGCTGTCTTGCCCCTCACCTGTTGCTTCAGTACTCCTCTTGCCTCACCTGTTGCTTCAGTACTTAATTTTTGCCCTCACCCTTTGCTTCGGTACTTCCTTCTTGTCCTCACCTGTTGCTTCAGTACTTAATTTTTGCCCTCACCTGTTGCTTCAGTACTTCCTTCTTGCCCTCACCCGTTGCTTGAGTACTTCATTCTTGCCCTCATCTGTTGCTTCAGTATTTCCTTCTTGCCCTCACCCGTTGCTTGAGTACTTCATTCTTGCCCTCATCTGTTGTTTCAGTACTTCCTTCTTGTCTTCACCTATTGCTTCAGTATTTCTTTCTTGCCCTTACCTGTTGCTTCAGTACTTCCTTCTTGCCCTCATCTTTTGCTTCAGCACTTCCTTCTTGCCCTCACCTGTTGCTTCAACACTTCCTTCTTGCCATCACCTGCTTCTTCACTACTTCCTTCTTGACCTTACCAGTTGCTTCAGTACTTCCTTCTTGACCTTACCTGTTGCTTCAGTACTTCCTTATTGTCCTTACCTGTTTCATCCACTTAACGAGAGGACTTTGAGTGATTTAATTCTGTTTTTAAAGATTTGTCTAATATATTATTATTATTATTATTATTATTATTATTATTATTATTATTATTATTATTATTATTATTATTATTATTATTATTATTATTATTATTATCCACTAACAATAAAATGTACAAATTATATTAGTAAATTCTCACTGGCTTGTGCGACCTTTTTGTCATTGGAAATACTTCACGTTGACAAGCGTACCAGAACTTTCGGGTGATAGGATAACATACTGTCATTAAGGCAGACTTGCATCACATTGATAATTACTAGCTTGTGAGACATGTACAGTCAAAACCAAGATGACAGACAGACAGACAGATAGATAGACAGTCAGACGAACGAGCTCTTAGAGACTTAGACCAACCAGTAGGAGTAACGATACAACAATACCTTAGAGTCATACACAGGTGCTGTACGTGCAGTTGCCTCCACTTAAACCTGGTATACAGTAGTGGCTGGCGAGTTTTAAGATGTGGCATCATTGTGTTAGTTTACATCGTATTAAATCTCCCGGAATGGTTCCAAGGAATGTCGCAATTATAGCCAGGCTAATGATGCTACAGTAGATAAGCATTCCTCAGAGCTGCCACATTTTATAAAACGTGCCAGCCACTGTACCAGGTATTAGTGCAGGCGACTGTACATATACTTTTTCTGCTCCTCCTCTACACACCAGGCCCTTGATTCTCAAACTTTCCTGTGCTCATTAATATTTCACTGGTTGCGGATGAGACAACGTTTATAAATACATTAGAATCAGTGCTTTTACGGCAACATTGAAGCGATCATCTTTGTATCTAGAGATGAGTTGCCACATAGCCAAATAAGAGGTAAATATCCAGGACGAGTGAATCTTGCGGTCTTGTGTCAGGTAAACGTTTTCTTCAGTATTTTTTTGGTGTGTGGTCGTTCAACATGATCTCGTCTCCCCCCACAAGTTACATTCCTAGAAATTGCATCATTATAATCTTACTTGAAATATGCTTTAGCATTCCTCTCGGCCTCTGAAAGCCCGAACTGGTTCATTTGGCAGGATTCTGGTTCGACAAATCTGCGACAGTGGTGAGAACTCAAATATGTCCTAAAAAACCACTGGGATGTTAAGAGGCTTGAAGATTAAGTTTTCCAGCAGACCCAAAGAACCTAGAAATATCTAATTTAAGCTAAAATATCACAGGACGGTTTGTTTACACTTGACATGTAATGAGGACTCCAGTAGATTTCTTTGACCTTTGAGAGCTGTAACAGACTTCTGAGAGCTTCAGAGGTTCCACGGAAGCCCTAACTCATTTTGGGGAATCCTTGACAGGCAGCCAGCAACTTGAAGAGATTACAAGGAAGTTTAGCTAATTTTCGAAAGCTCTGAAATGTCTGTAAGAACTTCAGAAAGACTCATAGAAACTTTAATAAGTTCTAAAGAATTCTAAAAACCTTCTCGATCAGATCTCAATTAATCACTCAAGATACCATCTGAGGGTTGGCGACCACGGCCCTCTACTCCAATGATTTTCGGGGCGGATCTAACATGCATCTTAGCAGCACAAAGTTACGGGAAATATATTAGCAATTTGAATTAGATCTCTATATGTGTCTAGATCATAAACGTCACTGATTGATATTAACTGAAGTCTGGATGCTTCACCGGATCTCAAGGAACTTCGAGACTTCCTGAAATCTAACGTGTCCTTAATTGACCCAGAGTTGTGTTAATGATGTTTCTTGAGATCTGCGGTATGTCAGTCCCATTAAATGTTTTTATTTTTTGTGTATGCAAGTTAATATGTGGCTAAAGGACATAACACTGACACATTATAGGTCATGGAGACATTGACAGATTCCTTGACAGTAAAAGATCTCTGACAGCTGCCTTGACAGTGAAAAAATCTCTAATAATTTCCTTGACAGTAAAAATTCCTGACAGATGCCTTGATATTATTGAAGGAATTCTAACAGGTACTTGGCAGCAGTAGTGTCCTCCTCTCTACTCGTTAAGAGGCTGTTATCTACGACAGGTCGTCGAGAACTCAAACACGTTTCTATGACTTGTTTATAGAAGCACTTGACATCTCTAGTGCCCTCAGGTTCTCCTACAGTCGTAAACAAAAGCCCTGTCGCCTCTTCTGGTGCTCCGCGAACACGGGGATTTATCGTCGTGAATCCGAAACAGTAAACATTGATGAATTATTCTGTCCATAAATGCTTCTGATTCACGAGACTGAATCTCGGGGTTCTTGGAACACCAGAAGAGGCGACAGGAACATTGTTAGTTCCTGTACAGTACATCCAAGCAGGTTCACATTTTATTTTTTTTATAAGTATGTTGTAACTTAGAAATACTTTGATTTTTATAATGAATCAACTTGAGCTTCAATTACCTCTGTAAATATTAAGCTTTTTAGTGAAAGCTTTTACATGTATCTGAGAACTAAATTGGACATGATAAGAGCCAAGGAGAATTTGAGAGCTCTTGATGATCTCCTAGAGCTCTATTGGTCAGGGTTCCAGAATTACTGTGAATCTTAACAGACTCCTGACAGCTCATCATCTGACTTCATGAGGTCCATCAGGTTATGAAAGCTCTTATTGGATATTCTTCTTCTTCTTCTTCTTCTTCTTCTTCTTTTTCTGAGAGAGAGAGAGAGAGAGAGAGAGAGAGAGAGAGAGTTATCTAAAGCAAGAAGGTCTATCAAAGCCATACGAGTGGACAGTGACAATAACCCAGCACGGACGTCACGAGAATGGATGGTTGTGGCTTTTATCAACAGCTCACCACCCTCGCCAGCCAAGAGCAAACATCCCTGTGCAGGCTGAATCAACCTCCTCACACATACACACACACACACACACACCCTCCCTCCCTCCCTCCGTCCCTGCCTCCCTCCCTCCTTCCTTGACTCTTCCTCCCAGAATCCTTCTCCCCCCCTTACTCCTCTCCCTCTCCGTTTTCCTTACTCATTTCCTTTCGCTCTGACTTTCCCTCCCTCCTTTCCTCTCTTTTAGTTCCCTCACTCCACACTCATACCTATCTACTCACACTCCATATGACCAACCATCACCTCACATCCCCACTCATTTACTACTCCCACCCTCACACACTCCCACACACCTACTACTACCACTCATTTTGCAAGATGTTACAACCGCTCAAGTGAGGTGTTCCAGTATAAGTACTGTATCTTTATATTATATGTAGGGCAGCAGTATGGAGGTCAGAGAAAACAGGTTGAGTGAGTGTGAGAGGTAACTTGTAAGGGGACATGCGTGGTTGTGCGGGAAATGCGTGGTTGTAGGGGAAGGTTTTTTGTTGTAGGGGAAGGTGCATTGTTGTGGGAGGCGAGATGCGTGCGTAGCTGTAATAGGGAGGTGCATAGTTGTGGGGGTCACGCGCGGCCAGTGCAAACAGGAAACTCGTAAATCGCGGCCGTGTTTATACGGTGGGCGGAGCAGCAGTGGGGCGCTGGTGTTGCCCCACGTCACGTGATGGCCACTACTCCTGCTGAGTCTCTCCTCCGGGTTAGTAGACTGAGAAGAGACGCTTTATATATAAACTTCTGTGAGGGACTCAGCTATCTGGTTGTCCCAGTCAGTGTGAAATAAGACAATGAAAGGTTCCCCATCGTCAGCGTCGGGGTGTTGTGTTTCTCTTACTGTTCGGTGGTGGTGTCGGGCAGCTGATCATTCATGTTATAAACTGTAAAAAAGGAGCCGAGCAGTCGTAGACCAGCTCGGGCGGGTGGTGGTGGTAATGGTGGTTGGGGGAAAGGAAGGTGATGGGTGATGAGCGAGGGTGGGGTGTTGAGCGAAGATAGGGTGATTCGCAGAGATGGGGTGGGGGGGATGGGTTGATGGGCGAGGATGGGGTGATGGGGGACGATATGCTGATGGGCGGGGATGGGGAGATGGGTGGGGATGGGGTGATGGGTGAACGATGGATTGATGGGCGGACCATGGGATGATGGGCTGGGATGAGGTGATGGGTAGACGATGGGATGATGAGCGGGAGATAGGATGATGGATGAGGATGGGGTAATGGACGGGGGATGGGATGATGGACGAGGATGGGGTGATGGGTGAAATTTCTCTGGCAAAATTAAGGGTCCCACTGAAGACAGCTCCACCACCAACTATAAAATGAGTATGAGTTTCCTGCAGCAGACACTGAGACACTTTCCCCACCACGACATACCACTGACGGGGGACACGTCCTCGAGTCAGTGTTAACGTCGATGAAGCGTCCACATTACCACGAGTGTCAGGTGTACACTAAGTAGTCCCCATGAAGTGCTCAGATAATGGATGGAAGGCCATACATACATACATACATACATACATACATACATACCGTACATACATACATACAGAAATGTAGGACATCACTGGCCGTTGCCCTTGTTGACTTCAGGAAGGCCTTTGACCTTGTTGATCACTGCACTATTATCAACAAGGCTATTGCACTAGGGCTGCCCACCAACCTGGTCTCATGGCTCACTGATTTCTTGAGTGGACGTCGCCAGGCAGTGAGGTATCAGGGCTCGGTCTCCACATCCCAACACCTCACCTGCGGTGTTCCCCAGGGGACCAAGATGGTACCACTGTGCTTCCTCATCCTGATCAACGACGCTCTATCGGACACTCCTCACAGATGGAAGTACGTGGATGACTGCACTGTACGGGTTTCAGTGGACAACACCGCACCAGACTACTCATCGCTACAAGGCACCCTGGACAGGCTACAGGCATGGACTAAGGAGAACAAGGTCACCATCAACCACACCAAAACCGTAGTCATGCACATCAATACCGCCACCACTCCAGTGCAAGCCCCAGCAGTCACAGTGGGTGCCCATCCTCTCCAGCTGGTGCAGTCTGCCAAACTCCTGGGTGTTACTATAGACAACAAACTTGACTGGAAGACCCATGTAAATAACACAATCAAGGCAGCCTCGTACCGTCTCTACATGCTACGACGACTTAGGTCACTTGGAACACCTACGCCAGAGCTGAGGACCATCTACAACGCCTTTATTCTCCCCAAACTAACGTATGCATCACCAGCCTGGTCGTCTTCTCTCAACTCCACCCAACAATGTCAGCTAGAGAAGATACAGAAAAGGGCCTGCAGAATCATGCTCGGCGCAAAATACTCCTGCTACACCAACGCTCTCTCCACCCTGGAAATGCCAGCCCTCAGTGACCTACACCACCAAGCACTGGAAAGGTTTGGCAGCCAACTAATGCACCACCCTCGTCATCGCCACCTCCTGCCACCGGCGGCCCCCCACCCACCTCGCGCAGTCCGCACTACAACAAAATTCAGCCCATAAGAGGCCGCACCGTTAGATATAAGAATAGCACCATCCCATCTATTGTTGAAATAATAAACAACTCTGATTTATGTACTGTACAGCCTGTAATTGTATTCAATGCATATTATATCATTATGTTTTTAAATCAAATGTAAGTCTGTATATTTTCAGCCACTGGCTGCAACTCTGATAATAAACCGTTTTATTATTAATATTATTTATTATTACATACATATATATACACATGCATCTCTATTATTAATCCTTGCTTATATCGTCTATTTAAATACATTGTTTACACACACACACAACCTAACCAAGCTGCAACACCTGAAGCAGACCAACATCAGTCAGTGGTATGGTAAGCTTAAAGAACTGTTGACTAAACAATAAGACACCTCCTTCCTTAGCCATCTCATTAAAGTTGACACAGCTGGGCAATCAAATAACCATTTCACTACTGCTTATGCCAGATGCTCCCCGGTTTGACACAACCAGTCTCCTGCTTACCTACCAGGCCCTTTCCCACTGACTTAGTAGAAGAGAATTTGAAGTAGCAAAACGTCTGGACAAACTGAAGTTAAACGCCACCACCCATTGACAACAATGAAACTCTTCAAGGTTCTCCCCGAGCTTGCTAAACCCTTTCTGCTCTATCATCAATGCTTCCCTCAGTCGAAGCTAGATGCCCAGCTGACTGGAAGATTTCATATGTGTCACCAGTGCCCAAGTTAACCAGCCACAATTCTTAAATCAGCCGACCCATTGCAATCACCCCAATATCAGCTTAATCTGTGAAAGTTTGTGTTTGACTGGGCCTGTCTTTGATATGCAGGCGCCGTAGATCCTCAACAATTTGGTAATATGAAAACTTCCTCCACCACTCACTGTCTTGTCAGCTTTCTCGACTACATATACTGCCATCTGGAGAAACGAAAAACGTCTGTAGCTGTCGCCTTCATGACTTCACTAAGGCATTCGACCTAGTCGACCACAATTTAATCATCAACAAAGCTGTCGACCTCGGGTTTCGAAAGTCTTATACCATAGCGTACAGACTTCCTCGGTAACAGACGCAAGCTGTATTGCTTGGGCTGTCTCACCTTTCAGTCACTCACCTGTGGCGTCCCCCAAGAGCACCAAGATGGGACCACTATGCTTCCTTGTATCAATGATGCCTAAGAAAACCCTGTCGCTGGAAATATGTCGGCGACTCCACTATTGGGATCAGTGTCAAAAGTTATGCTCCCGACTATACCGCCCTTCGGAGTTATTGAACAGTCTCCAAACTGGGCCAACAACCTCTCCTCCGACGTTGTCCACCTTCCATTACTTTAGGTCCCAACACTCAGGTTGTAGATTCCACTAAGCTCCTCGGCGTCACCATAGACAACAAACTAAATTGGAAACCACCAATGGGTGAAGTTGTCAAATCCTCCACAGTCCGTCTCTCCTCCTCCGCCGACTCAAGTCCCTCGGAGTTCCTGCCTCCTGAGCTCCTCAGTGTTTCCTCAATATTCATACTTCCCAAGCTCACCTGCCTCCCCCTGGTCTTCCTCCTAAATGCCACACAACGTAAACACTAGAAAAAGGAGTGCAAGGGGGCATACAAGATTATTCTCTCCTTCCAACTCCACATATGAGGAAGGCTCAACACACTGACCCTTTCGGCTCTCACAGTATCACCACGACCTCATCAAATTTGGTGAGAAGTTTCTGCACCATCCTCGACACCGGCTCCTTCTACCACCTGGGATCCCTCGCTAGAAAGTGCTGTTTGACACCATAACTGCATCCAGCCCATATGAGCACGAACTGATCATATAAGAACAGCCCTGTCCCAGCCATTGTAAAATATCTATAACTTGTAATCAACCAGTGTATTCCTCCTAGTCAATCTTACTTTTGCGCTGTCACTATGTTAAATATGCCCTGTTGTTTGAGCTTCTCCCCCAGTTGTTATTATATATCATATTTGTAACACTTATTACTTGTATATTATTTCTAAATCAAGTGACCCATTCTGAATTATATAACGTATATTTTCAGCCTTCCGGCTGCTATGCTCTTTTCAATAAACCGATAATTATTATTATTATTTATTATTATTATTATTATTATTTATTATTATTTATTATTATTATTATTATTATTATTATTATTATTACTTATGTTTTGGGTTTCTCTTTAAAAAGTTTCGATTTCAGGATTCCTAGGACAAGATAGAAAGGAAAGTGAGTTTATCTGCATGGACGTGAGGTCCTGCTGCTTGCCTTCCTCCTCCCTCCTTCTTGTCCTCTGTCTTGCTGTTATGTCACCTCTCCCCCGTGTCTGCCATCCTCCTTCATTTTATTTTACCTCTCCTTCATCTTCCTTTTCTTTTTTGCCTGTTTTCGTTTTTTTAGAGAAAAGGGTGAAAGATTAGAGATTATGAGTTTAAGGTTTGAAGAAATTTGGTGAAGGAGGATGACCACCTTGCTATGGGATAGCTGAGCTATAGTGTGTTAGGGTTGTGTTTAGGTTGGTTATTGTGGGGTTTTCTTAGTTGGGTTTCTGGTTTGTTGGTTGCTCTGTCTGTTGTTTTGGCACTATACAGCCTACCTATCCTATATGTAGTGGTTTTTTAGGGTCATATTTAGTATTCCTCGACCTACTGGCGGATGCTGGTTTAGGAGGTTGTCTATTGACTGGCCGTATAGGTTTATGATTGTTGTCATTGTCTGGTTTGAGTCTTGTAGAGTTCTTGTATGATCGTTCTATCTTTTGCGGGACTCTGCTGGGGGTGTGTGCTTTGGTTGATGGGTCTTATTCTGTGGTCTCTTGTATCTCGGTGGTTTAGTGAACAGGTATCTTTCATGATGAATCTCTAGCTTTTCGACCTCCTGTAGTTATAATAATTGGGTGGTGCTCATGTGTGAAGAGGTACTGTTGGGTATTTTAATATCTGTATGATAAGTGGTTATTCAGAATGGGTTTTATTTTTCTCGTGAAGAACGTTAAAGCGGTATAGTTTGTCTGGTTTTTTTACCTTTTTTTGGTGTGGACATGATGGGAGTAACATGTCATGAATATATTCAGGCCCAGGAGGTCTCTCTTTTTTTTTATTCTATCTGGACATTATTGGTTATTAATGGATGGGTTTTCTCCTGTATAGGGTATCACTGTGAATTTTGGAGACTGGTTGCGTTTTTCCATTTATTTCTTGGTGTATTGTATTTCCGGTCTTGGTGTTGTCGACCTGTAGTGTTCGTGATTTTCCTCGATGTGTTGTTAGTTGTGTAATGTCATCTGCATACATAATATCCCCATTTCCTTTTTCTAGTAGGCGGGTGTCACTTGTGTAGATGATATATAGGGTGGGAAAGGACACCTCCCTGAGGGACTCCGCTCATGAGTGGAATGTGTCTCACGTGTTTTCCACTCTCAGTCTGGCGTTTCTGCCGTCAAGAACGTTGTAAGCAGCTTTTCGATGTTAGCGAAAGTCGAGTTGGAAGATATTAGATTTTAGAGTAATAATTTAGACGTCATACTACACTTTGGCAAACGCCTTCGCTACGTTCTGAAGTGTTAGGTTACATTGGCTACCACTGGCTGTGGCTCTGACTATGTTCTCAAATGCCAGGCTATCGCTGTGGTGGACTTCTTTCCTGAACTTAATTGTCTGCAGTTGATTCTGTTGGTTGTTTTCAGGCGATTTCTAGACGATAATTGATGATTTTTCAAAGCTTTTCCGGGTACTTCGAAGGGGAGATCGGTCTATAGTTTAGTGGGGCGGCAGGTCTTTCATTGTTTTGGTGTGGTAATAATAGCCTCTTTAATTTGGTGGGGATTAACTCGAAGCCAGGCAGGCGTTCATTGTGGTTCTCAGTCTCCATAGCGGTTTGATTATGTGGCTAGGATCTCTTTAGTTGCCCGTGTTTCCAGGAGCTTTATTTTTGTTTTTCAGATGGCTGTAGAGTTCTTGGTGATTAGTGGGATAGTGGGTTGTTCTCTCTCAGATCCTCCACATGATTTCGAGGAAGGCTGAGTGCGGTGTGTCTGTCCCTGTTAATCAGGTATGGCTCTCGTTAGTACCATCAAATCCCATGTTCTCCATTTGTGATTCGAGAGTGTTCCTCAATATATTCCTGAATACAGGTTCTTGGTCTTGATCATCGTAAATTTTATTCCTCCCCTCCTCCTCCCTCCCCTTCTCCTCCTTTTGCCTCTCTCGCTCTTTCTCTCTCTCTACCCCTGCCTCCCTCATTCTCTCCTTACCCATGCCTCCCTCCCTCCTATCTCCTTCCCTACCTTTCTCCCTCTCTACCTCCCTTTCTTCCTCATTGTCTACCTTCCTGCCATCCTCTCTCTCCCCTATGTCCGCCTCCCTCCCACCTCCCTCATTCCTCTCAACCAAGTTTGCTACACAACACTTTCAAGATATTTTTACAGTGAGATACGATGGCTGACGAGCCTTCATTTACATACTGAAGAAACGTAAATTATAAGACAACCAATTTTGTAATAATAGTAATGGTATGAATAAATTAAAACTCACGGAAGGATTTTTACACACACACACACACACAACACACACAGAGAACATGTTGTTGGTTGGCAGGCAAGCAGGCAGGGGCCCTCTCACTTGTCTATCGACCTCCCGGTAATGCCTTGACCCTGACCTTGACCTATTATGCCATTGACCCTCCCAAATGGGTAGTTAACTTCCTAACAGTGATCTTGTTGTTAATGCCAGTAATGACCCTTAATTGACTCCTTTGTTCTAATTTCTCCCAATGACCTGATCTTTCTTAATATTTCAACAGTCACCTTATATCTCCAATTAATTTATACGACAGTGACCCCCCTCCTCTCTCTCTCTTCTTCTCTCTCTCTCTCTTCTACATAGTGACCTTAAATGACCCAGCCTAAGCTCTATAGCACATGGGAGATAGATGAGAGATGTTAGAAGAGACAATTACAATTCCTTCTTGGGAGGGGGGGCAGTCTTATTTCTAGGTGAGAAAAGTCACGAGACAGTCTGAGAGTTCGCTGAGATCGTGAGACTGTCAGTTAGTTTAGATCGTGAGACTGTCTGAGTTTCTGAGATAATGAGACAGTCTGAGAGTTAGCTGAGATCATGAGACTGTCTGAGAGTTGCTTGAGCATCATGAATCTGAGAGTTAGCTGAGATCATGAGACTGTCTGAGAGTTACTGTGATCGTGAGACAGTCTGAGAGTTACTGTGATCGTGAGACAGTCTGAGAGTTAGCTGAGATCGTGAGAGTCTGAGAGTTAGCTGAGATAATGAGACAGTCTGAGAGTTGTGATCATGAGACAGTCTGAGAGTTAGCTGAGATCATGAGTCTGTCTGAAGTTACTGTGATCGTGAGACAGTCTGAGAGTTAGCTGTGATCATGAGACAGTCTGGAAGTTACTGTGATCGAGACAGTCTGAGAGTTAGCTGAGATCGTGAGACAGTCTGAGGTTAGCTGTGATCATGAGTCTGTCTGAGAGTTAGCTGAGATAATGAGACAGTTTAGAGTTACTGTGATCATGAGACTGTCTGATTAGTTTAGATCGTGAGACTGTCTGAGGTTAGCTGTGATCATGAGAATCTGAGAGTTAGCTGAGATAATGAGACAGCCTGAGAGTTACTGTGATCATGAGAATCTGAGAGTTAGCTGGAATCATGAGACTGTCTGAGAGTTAGCTGAGATAATGAGACAGTCTGAGGTTACTGTGATCATGAGAATCTGAGAGTTAGCTGAGATCATGAGACTGTCTGAGAGTTAGCTGTGATCATGAGAATCTGAGGATTGGTTGAGATCATGAGACTGTCTGAGAGTTACTGTGATCATGAGACAGTCTGAGAGTTAGTTGAGATCGTGAGACTGTCTGAGAGTTAGCTGTGATCATGAGACAGTCTGAGAGTTAGCTGAGATCATGAGACAGTCTGAGAGTTACTGTGGTCATGAGACAGTCTGAGAATTATCATGAGACAGTCTGAGAGTTACTGAGATCGTGAGACTGTCTAGAAGTTAGCTGAGATAATGAGACAGTCTGAGAGTTAGCTGAGATCATGAGACAGTCTGAGAATTAGCTGTGATCATGAGACAGTCTGAGAGTTAGCTGAGATCGTGAGACTGTCTGAGAGTTAGCTGAATGTACAGACAGAGTTACTGTGATCATGAGACAGTCGAGAGTTAGTCGAGATCGTGAGACTGTCTGAGAGTTAGCTGTGATCATGAGTCTGTCTGAGAGTTAGCTGAGATAATGAGACAGTCTGAGAGTTAGCTGAGATCGTGAGACTGTCTGAGGATTAGTTTAGATCGTGAGTCTGTCTGAGAGTTAGCTGAGATCATGAGACAGTCTGAGAATAAGCTGTGATCATGGGGACAGTCTGAGAGTTAGCTGAGATCAATAGACAGTCTGAGAGTTAGCTGAGATCACAGTCTGAGAGTTAGCAGTGATCTTCCCATTCCCTCAGGATCGCCAACACGCCCACTCGGATGACGTGTTGAATTATGTTACCTCCACACAGTCATGCAGGTGTGTGTGTGTGTGTGTAATAATAATAATAATAATAATT